>NW_026607206.1:460000-470000 GCF_029890125.1 Rhinichthys klamathensis goyatoka
ATGGATGGACTGATGGATGAACGGATGAATGGATAGATGGATGGATGGAGGGATGAACGTGTCACTGCTGCCCCTCCGTCCAACACAACAACAGCCGCCAGTGCCGCCTGTTCCTGCTCTGCTATTTGTGGAGGCGCAGCTGCCGCCCCCCCGCCTCACACCTGTTCCCCCCAGTGTCTGCTTTCACAGGCTCCGCTGCTGCTCGGGGGCCACAGGGGCCAGTAATGGCACACGCCCCGGGCCTGTCATCGGCTCGAACAGGCCCCATTATGGAGGAGGTGGTGGATTCTGGACAGCACTTTCTGCCAACCTGTGCTTTAGCCATCAGGAAACCTGCAGTGTTGCAGAGCACAGTGAACTGCTAAACCTCAGCGATGCTAGTTTCACCCAATCGGCCTTAGAGACACTGGACTTTAAATTTTTTTTATTTTTTTTTAGCAGATTATCTATTCAGAAATGTTGCAAGTTACACTGTAAAAAACAATTTGTAAATTAAACAAAGATTATTGTTTATGAGAAAGTACTATTACACTTTATTTTAATGTGTTTGTTACAGTGTAATTATACATTTAATTAGTATACATTATACATTTGAGTAATAATAATTACTGGTTACACTTTATTTTAAGGTGTCATTGTTACAGTGTAATTACATATTTAAATACTGAGTAATATTAATTAACTACATGTAGTTACTATATAGGGTTAGGGTTAGGATTAGGGTTAGTTGCATGTAATTATGCATAATTTACTCTAGTAACTACATGCAATGTGTGTAACAAAGATATTGTAAGATAAAGTGTTACTGAAAATACTGTACTTGCCATTTCTTTGTAATTAATTGTGAAATTTACTAGCAATTTCTACAAATATTCTTTTTCAGTGTAGTTTGCAGACCTTTTTAAATGAGTTGTCTAGCGAATCATGTTTGCTGAAATGCAATAATCACCTTTAGTGAAATTCACAGTATATTCTTAAACCATACGCAAATATCCAAGGCCTCTGAATGATCAATGCTGAAAAACCCGTTGCACTGCATGCCTTCTGTGGTCTGGGTGGTAGTTTATAGTTTTAAGTAAATAAAAGATATTTTAGTATAATTGTACAAACGTCTTTTTGCTGTAAAAAGAAATAAACAAGAATAATTGTTAGTAAAATAGTCAATTTAAGTACAATCAACTTGGATGTTGAAGTCATTTCAACATAAATGACATTAAACTGACTTTAAAAAATGAGTTGAATCTTTAATAACTTACAAAAACTGTTGAAAATTGCTGAAATTAAAGCAATGTAAAAACACATGCTGTCATAACTTATTGTATTGTAATATTTCAAGATGAACATTACTGAACTGAAGCAACTAAGAATAATCCAAAAATCTTTATATATATATGTCTCAAATATGATCATCAGGCGGATGGTTTATTTGTGCATCTTTTAATCATCATTGTATTGCATTGCATTATGTTTTAAAATGTGATCATTTCAATTTCATCACTAAGACAATAATCTTAAATTATTGGCAGATATAGAGTGATGACTCACTGTAAAAACTAACTTTCTTGATTTGTTATCACAACTTTTTATCTTCTGTCAAATCAACTTAGTTAATGAATGTAATTCAGATAGCATAATATTTTGAGTTTCTATTTATTAAACCAATCTCCTTTGTTGTATTAACTCAAATTTTTAATTCCAATGAACTCAACATTTTAAGGCAACTTACTTGTTTAAGTTAAACCAACAATATTTCATTTTATGTAAGTATCTGCTATACTGTTATAAAGATATCATTCATTTGCCATATAAATATTAGCAACTGCACCAAATTACATATTTTTTCTTTGAATAAAATTGAGCTGTTTTTCTTCCTCGAGTTTGAGCTCCATATTTATGCGCCTGACTTATTAAAGTATTTGGTCTAAAGGTTGAATAAAGTGATATTTCAGGTTGTTGTTAGCTAGCCTATATGTCAGGCTTTACAGGGTTAAAGAGGGAAATATGAGTATGTTTTCAGCCTTGAAAGATGTTCAGCAAGCAGAACCGGCATTATAGAGAATCACTCATCAGCCGAGGATCTGCTCTCGCCCGTCCCAGGAGCAGTGGAGCTCGCCGGCACAGATGTGGTGATCCGGCGCTCACACATCAGACCAGTGTGTGTGTCCTCCTGCACACTCCACTTCTCCTTCAGAGCCTCAAACACAACCCATAACCAAACCTCCAGGTCTCTCAGTCGCATGTTTTGGGCTTAGACCTGCATGTTATATTGTGCATATTAAATTGTGCACAGAATACGTGGTTTTCTGGAGAGAAATAAGCCGATGGAAACAAGTCATTTTCAATTTCTCCGGCTCGTTTGAGGCTCCAAACTTTAATCATTCACACATGACGTGTGACTCAAAGCGTGACAGGTACTCCCGCATGCAACCGGCCAAAATGCAACATGATACATAACTTAATGCATGTTTTATTTACACTACAGGTTTCTGGAGCGAATGATTACAACAGATCAGTTTATCATTCCATCAGAATATGAATCCAAACCCTCAGCACTACATATATAAGGCATTACTACAATATTTACATTGCTTTTTGTTTTATAAAACTGTACAGTCGTGTCAGCAGCAGCAAAAAAGACAAGAGCTTATATAGCCATAAAACGCCCTCTTCTTCAGGGTTTCAGGTAATAAATAAAAAATATATTTTCAAATAGAAAATACCAATAAACAGACATGTTATAGTTTACTATGTTTAAATGTATAAATCTTTATTATGAATAATATTTATTGTTATTATTAATAACAATGATGGCATTCAATATGTGAAATGTTTTATATAGTATATAATAAATATTATTAAATTTTTATTTTATAATATTTATATAATGTATTATGTTAATGTTTACACTACTGTTCAAAAGTTTGGAGTTAGTAAGATTTTTTAAAATAGAAATTAATACTTTTAATGCAAGAAGACATTAAATTGATCAAAAGTGACATTATAATGTTACAAAAGTTTTTTTTTTAAATTAAGAAAAAAGTTAAGTTTAGAACTCTCTGTTCATCAATGAATGCTGAAAACATATATCACGGTTTCCATAAAAATATGAATCTGTTAATAAGAAAAGAATCATCATGATTTCTGAAGGATCATGTGACACTGAAGACTGGAGTAATGATGCTGAAAATACAGCTTTGATCACAGATATAAATTACATTTTAATATATATTGACATAGAAAACAGTTATTTTAAATTGTAATAATATTTCACAATTTTACTGTTTTTACTGCAATTTTGATTAAATAAATGCAGTCTTGGTGAGCAGAAGAGACTTCTTTCAAAAAACATTTTAAAAATCTTACTGAAACATTTGAATGGTATATTTTTTAGGATTTTTAAATGTAATAATTTTTATTGCACTTATTATAATCAATAAATGTGTAAACTATTTATTGAGCATTGCCTTTTTTTTCATATTGCTGTTGTCGGCGTTTAATAAAAGCAATAAGCAATAAGCCAATAAGCTGTCAGATAGAGTGATTTTACCGTGTTTTTCCCCCGCTTACATCCCTGTAACATTGTGGGTTTTTGCTTTATGAAAAAACAGAAAGAATTCATTGTTAATTCTGTGCCAGGCAAACGGCCAACAGATGAACATGTCTGGAGAAGAGATCCGGGATGAAGGTATTTTCCTCAAGACAGCTTTGTGGTTTCTGGAAAAGAACAGTGGAATGTGTTTCTTCATCTCATTAATTGATTTTCCGTCAACTCACCTCGCCTTTCAACGTTTAATTATCTCAGATAAGAAAAATAATCATAGATCCGATCAAACAAACGCATCTAAAAGATGTTTCAAGGGGAAAAACAGTATTATAGGTTCACTGTAAAAAATAATCGTGATTTTAACGGTAAAAGACTGTAAAAATGCTACAGTGCAAAACTGTTGATTGGTTAACAGAAAGTTTCCGTACTATATACGGTAAATAACTGTGATAGATCTCATGGTACATTTAATGTAATTTTACTGTAAAACACTGTTAAATTTACAGTTTTTGAAAGTGAAAAAGAACAACTCATTGTATAATTTACAGTGAAAAACCGTAAATTGACATTCCCACAATTCCCTGCGTGACACTTCACATTTTATGTATTTTTGTTGAAATAACTGTTTCCTCATAGTTTTCTTTTTTTTTTTTTCTAATCAGTTATGTACATTAGGGTTTTATGTTACATTTAATGTTGTTAAATTAATGTTTTTTTTATTTCATGTGTGTTACCATGATGGTGTTTATTGTGTGTGCGAATGACACTGTGCAGCTTCTATATAATAATAATAACCTTCTTGTGGAAGAGCTGCTTGTGATGAGCTTTGATTGATCATGTGACTCTCATCACTGCTGTGATTGGCGGTTGTCAGTGTATTACAATGGTACAAAACAGATATTAATACTTCAATAGGTTCGCAAATTAACATTATATCAGATAATGAATTACGGTTTATTACTGTAAATTTTAAGTTAAGTCTGTAAAACCAATAATGTTGCTACCGTATTTTTGACGGTAAAGTTCTGGCAACCACAGCTGCCGTTTTTTTTACTGTAAAAATTACGGTTATTTTTTTACAGTGTTGGAGTTGGGATCCGCTGTTGGGAATCTTGGCTCTCCTCTCAACGTCAACAGCCGTGACTAGCTCTACCACAGCCATGCATCAACGCCGGCTTTCGTGTTTACGGTCGGAGTCGCACCCTGCAGGATCAGTGCTGTGTTTGGAAATGGAAACGTTATTAATGATTTCGATGTTTTGTTCAGGAGAACTGTCCCTGCTTGACCAAAAACAGGTCCCAACGACACCATCCGTGAGAGCGGATAATGCGTCCAATTAATTAAGACGGACAGTTTAGCTTAGATTAGGAGCTTCTGAGTATCTCCATACACACTTTTCCCACTTCGCTACTCAAATGATGTTCAGTTTGTAGTCAGAAACAGGAAACACCAAGCTCTTCCGCTCGGACCCCGTTTCCCACAATGCATAGCGCGAGTTGTCCATGCGAGCGTGTCATTGGCTCTCGTCCATGCTAACGCCCAGCCGCTTCATGACGGTGACGCGAGAGCTGCACTGACTGGGTTTCTGCAACAGCTCTGGTTTGGGCTGGAAATGCTCCATTAGGATCTTCAGGACGTTCTCCAACTTCACGTCCATCTGAAGCACCTACAAAACACAGACACATTTCAGGCCACGTCTGCATTAATCCAGATACAAAACGCTCTAGCATTCTCCAAAAGTCTCTCATCCACACTAAAGGCCCTTGCACACTGAAATTCGCGTCTGAAATTTTCGCACGTTGAAAAATAAATACGACCTCGCGTTATGTCAATCACGCTCACACACTGCCTCCGAAACATTCGTCCGTCATAAAAAAAAAATTGTATCGGGTTCGATTTTCTGCGTTTTTCGCATCCGGAGCAACAGTGGCGGCCTTAAGCATCTGGGGGCCGTTTCAATAACTAATATGGGGCCCTACTCACATAAAACATAAACATAATGGAGGAGAAAAAGCAAGGATTCCTGTTGGTTTGCATCAATGGGATATTATTTTATTACGTGCACTTTCAGCTTCATGAACAGGCAGCTCAACATAGAAATAATCCAACCTTATTTGATTAAAACCATATACAATTATACAGCGTTTTACATTGGAATAAGCCTCGCCCTTTCACACAGGGCAACTTCACTTTTGGTAGACTGAATAAAGCTTTTCTTTTGTTGTCCGATATCTTTAGTTTTTCAGCACCACTGGCATATGTACGTTTCATTTCCTCTTAAAATTATTTTCCTGCTCAAAATAACATTTTAACCTAGCGGCAAAAAAGGCAAAGGTAAAAATACATAAACTACGATATTATATTTCAGATCACTTAAGCCGTTCGCGGGGGTGGTAAACGTCGCCATGGTAACCGCAAGTTCGACCAATCAGAGACGTCAGTGTTTTGCAAATAACAAGGTTGATTTCATACCTTGTGGCTTTTATAGGAGCAGAAACTTTCGTTTCACAACCTCATAGCTCGTGGTCAATCTACCTTGAATGGTTTAGACATTATGGCTGAAAATCAATATCCTACGGAGAATATGAATGGGATTTTGCTGGTCTGTTGGAGGGCGGGGCCTGTTTCAATTGAAACGGGTGAAACATAGGCAAGGCCACCGCCCCTGCGTAGCAAGCAGTTTGAATGTTGTTTAAATGGTGTTTTAACAATTCAGAGCCACCGAATCACGAATACGGAAAAAATTCGTAAAAATTTCAAACTCACTGTGCAAGGGCCTTAAGACGTCAGAAAACACTACAATCATCTTTGGTAAAATGTGACAAAAGCTCACTGAGATCAAGATATTTTTCTGCCAAGATCATTTTATTAGCAAAATACCTCAGCACTTACAGAGAGCTGCACAAACTGACACTGTTTGGTCTAAAACGCAATTCTGTCACGACAGGCAAGGTAATTGATATGACAATGTTGATATGTTTGGTCTTGGTCGAATAAATCTGCCACGCTAGTACCAATACACACACGACATCTGCAATATAGCATACATGAATTACCCGTAGCAGATCTACACAGGTGGAGCTGGGGAAGGAGGAGGGTCTCTAAAAGTAAGCTTCAACTGCTAAGTTTGAACGTTGAGCTGCGAGCTCATTGGCTACTGATACAGCAGGAACCAATCAGCTGTGTCCTATAGAGAATGATGTGATTGCAAGCAGAATGAGTTAAGCACCAATCAGTCCGCGCCATCTAGAGTTTCATGACAAAACTTTGTATTTTCCCTCATGTTTTGTCACATCAATTGCAAGTGTTTTGCATCTTTGCAGGAATGCCTTATGAAGATAACATTTATTTTCAGCTACACTGTGAAAGTGAATAGCACATACTGGTATAAACATAGATATCTATCAGTACAATATGCGTCACATGACTAAACATGCGCCATTGTTTTCAAATGCCTTCATATTTCTCCACTTTGGGAGAGATTCTTCAACAAAAAAGCTGTCTCAGTATGAACTGAAGGCCAAAACGTAGAGAAAAGGATGCGTTTTCACATGTATGTGGATTAGACGTGGCCTCAGCTGAGAAATAAAGCTGTTTTTTTGGTTCATTTCAGGGTTTAGATTTAGGGTGGTGTGGTTGTGTTGTCCCAAATCCGGGCTACTAACTAAAAGGTTGAAGGTTCAAGCCTTGGAAGGGGTTAATCCATGAACAATCAGCATTGTGCTCCAGTGAGGCACTTAACCTCAGCTTACGACACACGACTGTTTAACCCCTAAGAGTCGGAAAATCAGGCTACAATCTCTTTATTGTGTCCACCGTTATTTAAACAAAACATTACTTCTAAACACTAAAAGTACTGCATTAAAAGTCAGTTTAACCCTTGACACAAATGAATCTTAATATCAAAAGAAATAAAATGAAGCCTATTTTAAGGGACATTTTTTGCACTATAACATTTTTCATTAACATATTTTTTAATAAAATTTAGCATATTACTACCATGAGCCTAGAAGGTAAATAATATACTTAATAAATAAATGAATGTGTGTTTTTTTGTTGTTGCAATATATTTGGGGTGAAAATTGTCATGAAAATAATGTCACAATGCAAAAACTCTTAATGATCATAAAAATAATTTCTTATAGAGATGCACAATGTATTGCCACCATATCGGTTATTGGAAAATTGTATTTACCGGTACTGTATTTTATTTATTGCATCATACATTAGATATTTAATTTGCCTATCCTTGCTTATTTTTGATCTTCTATTTAAACATTTTAACATGTTTTCTTGAAGAGTTTATTTTATGGTTATTGGTTAACCTTTTGGGACCTCAACATACTTTGTAAAAAGGACCCGGTCAAAGATATTTAGAAAAATCCTAAATCAAATGTATTTTGAGAAAGGGTCAAAAGTTGACAATAACAACATACATCAAACAATATGATTTGTAATCAATATATATATATATGTATGTGTATGTGTGTGTGTGTGTGTGTGTGTAATGTAATGTAATGTGACATTAACACAAATTGTCAGAAACAACCTCTCCTGCATCAGTGATTTTCTTTCAGAATGGGTCATTTATTCAGATAGCTACTACCAGTTTATGAGCCCTTGCGTGCCATTATTTATCTCTTGCACACACACACACACACACAGGCCGCCCGTAACATGAAACGCCAACACAAGCCATGAGAAGCTCTGAGTTCTACAGTGCGTTGTTTCACAGCGAGCCGACATAAATATATTTTCATAAAGAACAGGAACATTGACTGCCAGTTAGAGGGGAAATATAAATCTGAACCATAAACATGTCATTGATAATCTACGGCATTATCTGCATTCCCCAGCGACGCTCTCCGCTCAGATGAGGAATTCCTCTGGTGTGTGGAGCCGGCGCACGCTGACCCGCGGAGACCCCTGCAGAAACAGCCCTGACACACACACACACACACAAACTGAGCTCGGACTGCAGATTCAGCTCGCTAACCTCAGTGTTTAATAACCCGCTCCGAGAGCAGGCGTGGGCTCGATGTTTGACGTCCAGCAATGAAAGCCAGAATGAACCATAAAGGTGTTTGCTTGTTCCTTTTTCTTTTAATGCTGAAACATTCCAGTTTCTCCTACAAATTTGTTTTTGTTTTGAAAAGCCGGTTACTAGTGTTCTCGCTGCAAACTGATCTCTTAAAGGGGTCATATAATGCCATTTTTGTACAAGCTAATATGATTCTTTAGGGTCTAAATTAAAAGTTTGTAATATACTTTAATTAAAAATTCGCATTAGTATTGTAAGAAAACAGTTATTTTACCTGGTCAAAAACAGCTCTGTTTTCAGCACGCCGTTTCAGTGCATATGACTTTAAATGATAATGAGCTTTGCTCACCCCGCCTCTCTGTTCTGTGCGTACACCGTTTGTAACACAATAACCATAACGCGTTGTTCATTATAAACGTGGGATTATGAATTATATGGAGAACGTTGTACATAGAAAACATGCCGTAATGTACCCTGAGTGTAAACCTTAGACGCATTCATTGTTAAGCGTGCAGCTAGCGATTTGCAAAGATTAACGTTAATATATTAATCTAAAGTTTAATAAAACGTTACACTCACTTCAGTTCTTCTGAAGGTTCAGCAGGAACACGAATATCTGGTACAGATCCTTTTTTCATGAGCAGCTTCTTAGCAAATCCAGCTTTATACTGACCCTCGTTTATAAGCAGTCTGGTGAGAAATGATTCGCGCAAACATGAGAGCATTGACGTTGCTCGTGGGGAATATTCCCTTCGAAAACAAACACAGCCACTGCGTCTTCAGCGGTTCGGATTTAGGAACATTAAAATGACTGCTGTGTTCGTTATTACACCCAAGAACAGAACACCACAATCGCCTAGACGCCATTCTGCTCATAGACAGTGCTCCAGCATATCAACAATGAGCGCGCCGGTCCGCGCAGACTATGATTGACAGCTCTCATGAGCGAGGGCGGGTCTGTGTTGAGACGCTCCTGTCAATCAACAATCGTGGGAGGGGCTTCCAAGCGTGTGACGTCACACGGTCGAACGGCTCGATTTGAGGCAGGGGAAAACATATAAGGAGATTAAAACAAAACCACTGGATGGATTTTTATCATTATATGATGGTTGTGTACAGACACTGCCAACACACATTTCAGTACAATCAACTTGTGAAAGTGCATGTACCATTATATGACCCCTTTAATCTTAACAGGTATTGCAATTGTGTCTAATTTCCCAGTTAGCATATCTCAAATAATGCATTTGTTTGGTTTATATATTGCAGTTTAAATTAGTACTGTATGTTTAATGCACACTGAGAGGCTGAAAGGTAGAAGTTATTATATCTACAAATCCTTGAAACAAGATGCATGTTTAGAAATCTCGCACCTCAACATCCGCAGCTTCTCAGATACTTGAGTTTTGCTCCAC
>NW_026607206.1:475000-490000 GCF_029890125.1 Rhinichthys klamathensis goyatoka
AACGCAGTGTAACTTTTCCTCACACAAAGCATCATATGAATTATAGAATATGGTACAGAAGTCATATAGACGACTGTTACGATAGTTTAATGGCACTTTTTGGAGCTCGACAGCCGTTGGTCACCATCCATTTACATTATATAGAAAAGAGCAGCATGAACATTCTGCTAAACATCTTCTTTTGTGTTTCACGGATGCAAGAAGGTCAAACACACTGAAAACTGTAAATCTGTAAAACGACAACAGTAATTTTTTTGTTTACATCCTTTTAAAGTGCAGGTTTGGAACGACTAAATACATTTTGGATGGACTGTTCCTTTAAAGACAACAAGTTTCATGTTTCATTATGATTTAAGCACCACCAGTCATAAAAGACAAACATAAAACACATAAAAAGTACACAATTTATATTGGAATAACCGCAAACTGAACCTAAAAAACGCAGGATAAAAATAAGGAGCTTATATCAGGCAGAATATACTCGGCTCAGTTTAACTGCTGTGACCCGCAATAAAAATGGTTGAAAATGACGCGAGTAAATTGAACTTGGCCTCGTTCTCGGTCACATTTGGCTGAACGTTTCTCCACAAAAAGATTTTCAATGGCAACAAAACAGACCTGCTTCTCCTGCTATAAAATATCCACCAGTAAATCTTCTTTCTCTGTTGATATATTTGCTTCTTTAGATTAATTTGGGTTTGTAGTTTATTAACGCGGCCTGAATGGATGTGTTTAGGGGCCAGTTGGCCCTTTAAACATTTGCGCAGACAGACAGCTGAGCGTCTCTCTTTAATGGTCCCTGTGGCGGCCCGAGGGCAGGCGTGGTTACAGACCCCCTTTCATACACTCGCTATGGGGTGAAGGTGTGTGTGTGTGTGTGTGTGTGTGTGTGTGTTACTGGCCTCTGAAACACTGCTTTATTTGCACAGTCATCTATGAAATATGTCCACATGGCACTGAGATCTGCTCAATATTGTGCACATTATAAGCTTTTGATTGGAAAACTGCGTGATTTATTGTTTATAAAAACATCCAAATGAAAGAAAATGTAAATAAATGCATTTTGCATGAAGAAAAACTAGTTTTTAGAAACAGTAAAAAATATTGCAATACATTTTCATGAGATTTGAGCACATTTTCACCATCAATTCTTAATTCTAAATAATTGGCAAAAAAACAACTAATTTTCATTACCGTACAAAAATACATATAACCTAATACATATTAAATATAATATAAAAAATGAATATAATACATATTTTTAATATTATTAAAAAGTAAACAAAACAATTATTAATCAAAAATTAATTAGATAAATATAAAGCAAAAATAAACATGATGTATAAATACTTACTATATATATATATATAATTTCATCATTTTGCATGAAGAAAATTCGATTTTTAGTACGATTTCATGCAATATGATATTTTCATGACATTTAAGCACATTTTCTCAATCAATTCTCAATAATATAAATGAAATTCTCATTACTGTAAAAAATAAATAATAAAATATTACAGATTAATACAAATTACTTAATGCTATATTATAACTATAATATCTGTAACTAAAATAAGACAAAAATAAACGTTACCATGAGGTATAAATACTTTAAAACAATTGAAATCAAATAATTTAATTAAACAGCTTTATAGTGTTTATATATACTTACGCACTCTCTCTCTCTCTCTCTCTCTCTCTCTCTCTCTCTCTCTCTCTCTCTCTCTCTCTCACACACACACACACACACACACACACACACAGGGGCACAAGTGTCATATAAACGTGAGTGTGTGAGGACAGATGCAGTGTTTTGTGCCTGTAGGGGCTTGTTGACTGAACACTTGTTTCTTTATAGACTGACAGCTGTTAAACCACACCCACTCACTCGACTCCGCCTCCCACTCCACAAGCCAAATCAATTACATCTTCTGTCAATCCCTAATTAAAGCAACAGCCTATAATTACCACAAGTGTACAACAACACCGAACACCTTCATCAGATCATCACAACCGTGTCCTGAAGACACAAGCCAACTCCTTTACTGTGGGAGAACTGAAGGACCCAGACAGAGCAAGAGGAAAGTGAATCACTGTAGCTCTGTTTGTGCAGGTGTCTGAGTAAATGTACAGTAGGAGCCCGTCGTCACGTCAACGGAAAATCAAACACTGTATGAATGTCATATTTCAGCATTCCTGCCACGAGCATCATGAACCTGATCATTTCTCAAGAAGAGAAACGGAGTATTACAACAGCTAACGTGAACTAAGAGAGTCAAACTCTTACAGTAATCAGTTTATATATATATATAATATATGATGAGAAATTATAAAGTTTTATGTCAGCGTATATATATATATATATATATATATATATACGCTGACATAAAACTTTATCATTTAAAGTTGGATAAATTAAAATGTGTTTTTTTTAAAAAGTTTTTAAATTTTTTTTTAAAGAAATTACTACTTTTATTCAGCATTAAATTGATCAAAAGTGACAGTAAAGACCTTTATGACGTTACAAAAAGATAATAATAGCTGTTCTTTTAAACTTTCTGTCCATCAAAGAATCCTGGAAAATGAAAATGCATCACGGTTTTCACAAAAATATGAACAATGTTTTCAACATTGATAATAATCATCATATTAGAGTGATTTCTGAAGGATCATGTGACACTGAAGACTGGAGTAATGATGCTGAAAATACAGCAGGAATAAATTACAGTTTAACATACATTCACATAGAAAACACTTATTTTAAATTGTAAAAATATATTAAAAAAATTACTGTATTTTTTTATCAAATAAATGCAGTGTTGAAGAGTCATCTTCCAAAAACATAAAAATATTACCAACCTCCAAACTTGATTATGAAATGAACATAATAACAAACACTATATAGGATAAATTATTATTTTTTTATCCTTATTTCATTAAAACTTGATGCATGTTAACAAATTTAATTTGAGTATTACAAAATCCCACAACATGAGTGGCAAGCGTAATGTATACAGGTGAAACTCGAAAAATGAGAATATGGTGCAAAAGTTCATTTATTTATAATTTTGATGATTATGGCTTACAGCTTATGAAAACCCCAAAGTCAAAATTAGAATATTGTGAAAAGGTTTTCATAGCTAAAATCCATAATCATCAAAATTATAACAAATAAAGGCTTGTAATATCTCACTTTGCATGTAATGACTCCATATAATATATTAGTTTCACTTTTTAAGTTGAATTACTGAAATAAATGAACTTTTGCACCATATTCTCATTTTTCGAGTTTCACCTGTAAGTCACAATGCTGGAGCTCGTGATTTCTCCTCGTCTGGAGTTTCCCTGCCGATAATCGTCAGAAACACGAAACTATTTCATCTTTAGATCGCAAACAATCCCCTGAATGCTGCGTTTACATCCAAACCCGATCAGCTTCCAGAGAAACACTCGTCTGTGAGTGCAGGAGAGGGGAAATGATGTCACTCGGGTCATTTAATGAAGACATGCGTGTTCTGACTGTAAGCGTGTGAACAGAACACGGATGAATGAAACGTGACCAGAGGGGATTGAGTTTCACATTTCAGCTCGTTTCTCCCACGGGTTCATTTTTAGCTCTTCTTTATTTACGCTCTGACACCTTCCTGTCAGCTCTCCTCGATGGATTGAGCCGAGGCCGTTCACACGGATTCACAAACAGCAACTGAACAACCTTTAGAAAAGCCGTTTGTAAGAATCTAGGCCTACTTGATCAACTCGATTCACTCGGTGATGTAATGGACAATGACAACCTGTCACACGTGTACATATACTGTAGCCATGTTTCCATCCACACGTTTTTATCCGCAGTAAGTGATATCGAATGAAAAATGCCTTATGGAAACAGTAAAATTCGATTGAATTTCATGAATATCGACTCAAATGAAATACGATCGGTCTCATCGGATTTTATCTTGATGGATATCCGCACTGTAAAAAAAAAAAGTTTTTTCACAGAAATATACTGTATTATTTTACAGATATTTTCTGTTTTTTTAACATTACGTGTAAATGTCATTAAAAAACAGAAAAAAACTTTTATTAAAAACATTAACCATAAAATAAAAGTAATAATCTGTAAATTCATATAAGGAGAAATTATAGTTTTTTTACAGGATTATTCTTTTGTTTAATTGGCTTGAATGTTAAATTACATTAAATTATATGTAAAAAGACAAAAAAAATCGCTTATTTAAAATTAAGACAACTATGTGTTTTTTTACTGTGAAACCGTAAATTTAAGGTAAATACATGTAAAAAAACAATCGTAAAAAAACGGTAAAAAGTCTGGCAGCAAAGTTGCCAAACACTTACCGTCAAATTACAGTAAAAAAACCTTAAGTTATTCTACGGAATAATTCTGTTTTTTAAAATACAGATATTTACTGTAAACATTTTCTGTATTTTTACAGTTCCACTGCTGTAGAATGAAAAGAAAATCTCATTAAAAAAATGTCTATAGAACATTAAACAAATGAATAAATCTGCATATAAACTGGAAATTATTGCAGGAATACCTTACAATTATACAATTAAAGAAGTCTTCTGTTTTTACACAGTATTCTTTGGTAAATTCATAACATTATCAATTACATCCACAAGAACTCCCATCAAAGTACAGATTTTTAGATGTAAAACACGTACTTTTCACATTAATGTATAGGTTTACTTTGAATAAACTTACTTTTATAGTAATTACTATCCAATATATCTACATACTTTTAATTCAAGGAGTTCACTTTATATAAACATTGTTTTATAGTAAATAAAAGCAACTATCCGATATATCTACATTACTTTACCATTAATGTATAGGGTTAGGGTTAGGTTAGCACCTCACACCTATCAAATACAGGGTAAATGTAAAACTTCCAAGTCCCCTGCCACCAATGCAGATATTTTTCAGAAGCAAAGATAAACTTTGCTGGCCACATCAGCTTAAGATTCAACAAGTGCAGATACAAGAGTGATAAATAAAAAATATATACATACAATTAAAATAAAAAAACAGCTATGTAGGCTATACCTTTCATGCAGATATGCTGTAAATAAAAATTGAACATAATAATTACTGTGTGTTATACTACAGAAACAGATCTAAAAATATTGCCTTGAAAGATGGATGAATACAGTAGGAGATATTGTTGCACAGTGTAACTAAATATACAGTTATTGTACATGAAATAATTGCACAGCTTAAGTTTAATATAAAATTAAATCAAGAATAGTCAGTGATTGTTTATGCATCCTATATCCAGTGTTTCTACTGTCAGGTACCACTGACTCAGTGTTTACAATTCTGAAGTGTTCTGTAACAATTTCATAAGTGGCAGAGAAAACATTGAGTGGCAACATTTTCAGACCCCACCTCGTGCACTGTAGCTGCTGCTGTCTGGTGCTGCAGCCTCAAGTCTCGGATCATCATGCTTTGGGACAGTTTTTCCGCAAGACAACCAGGCTCAAAAATGCTGGACACTAACCGCCTGTCTGCCTGTTGGTGTGAAAGGACTCTTGAATCTTGTGTGCTGATATGTCCTCTTTTGGCTTGGCTTTTAAGGGTGACATTGTCCTTTTTGTCTGTTTGAAATGCTGCCCTGACAGTGATTTTCTGACCATATACTATATTGACACGTATCTCATATGCTTATTTGAGAAGAAAATATGTGATTCAATTTAAAAGTAAAGGCTGTAAATCCACTTTAAAAACGTTGAAGCATTAAGACACAAAGTCAATCTATATTCAACAAAATTCAAGGCCCTCACTGCAGTGAAATCATTAGGCCACTCCACAATTTTCTCGGTTGATGGGAACAAACCGCCACACTATGAATAAAGCTTTACAATGGGGTGCTATATATTTTTAATTTACAATAGGTGAGCAATGTGTGAAAGACAAGGAATTTATTCTGGGGCTCGAGTTCAACCAAGGCTCTTGTAGCATAAACTTGAGCTTTGGTAAACTGGGGGTGAAGGAATTGAAGACATTAAAATGGTTGAAACATTACACAACGTGTAAACAAACATCCTAATTGTTTTTCTAGTCTCTGTGCTTTAGATATCAAGAAAGTGCGCGCAGATTCAAATAATTGAATGTTGTACAATCATTGGACGAATCATACGCCAGAGGCAATCTCGACCAATGATATTGTTTGACTTTGGGGGGGACGTCATAACTTCGCGCGAAGCAGTAGAGAGCCTGGATAAAGTATGGAGCATTTCCACGATATCGGCATTCAGCTTTCACTAAAGGTAGATTAATATACCCAGCCGGCACATGACCGACCTTCAACGTTGAAATATGATTGAAATAATGCCAGTCGTTGAAACAACGTTTAATGCTAAATGGTTGAAAAAGGTTAACAAAAACACTTTCTAAATCAACGTAATTTTTTACAAGATCTGTACGTTGAAACAATGTAATGCTTTCTATTGTTAATTTGGTTGTTTCTCCGTTTTACTTTGAGCATGATTGGTTAATCTGTCTGTCTTCCAGGAAACTGTCCAATGAGAATGTGCGCGGCTCTGCGCGCCTATTTTAATTTTGAAAATACGTCCGTTACTCTCGGTTGGTGTGAGCAGCTGCTGTTTGCGTTGTTGGTTACTCGGTCAGACCTGGATTATTTTATATCTGCCTGTTGAATTCTTAAATTCTGAGTGAATTTTAGTTGCTATGTCAATGAAGAACAAAAGCTGGAATATGAACAGAGGAAGGGGTCGTAGCCTACGTGGTCTGTTGGCGATATCAGGTAAGAAAACATTTTTCAGTCCTTAACAGTCTAACGTTTAGGGACACGGGTAATTTAACTGTCATAGGCTTACTGCAACCTCATAAGATGAATAAGTTATCTCTGTGTGTGTTTTTGTACTGCTTCACTATTTACGTAGCGATATTAGCACGTATTTCAATGTGTTAGTACCATCTAACATTGCTGTGTTTTGTTGGTAAGTTAACATGAGAGGTAAAAAAGCGTGTGAATGAGTAAAGTGATAAAACCGTCATTTATTCGTTAGAAGTATGTTTACATAACCTCTTCAAACACTGATAACATATTGAAAAGATATTTGTTTACTTTATTTTTTAGATCAAGCATTGGAATAAGATGTTTATCGGGGGAGAACACCCAACAGAAAGACCCATTCACCAACTAACGTTACAGTAAGTCAATTTTACCCACGTACTGTTCGAAAACCTACACTGGGATAGTATTAAGTGTGATTTTCATACTGTTACTGATGGAAAGTCTGAGTAACTTTCTGTCCTTTTGTCTTTCTTCTGCTGAAGTGGCGCACTGAAAGGGGAGATTCGTGTCACCTTCATCAGTCCTTTCTTTAATCACTGGAAACATTAAGGGAAAGACCCTCAGATGCAGGTAAAATTATTTGATGGGGTTAGGGTTATTTGATTTTGGTGTACCAACTGGCATTTTTTGTGTGTGTGCTTCCCTTTCTATGATACACATTTCTGACGGGATTGCCATGCTTTATGTGTATGTTTACATTTTTAATCATGTAACAACTAACAGTCTCAAAGATGACATTACTCAAAGATAACATTTTTACAAATGAAATAAATTTCATATACATAATATATATATATATATATTTATGTTTCCTCACAAATGTGCTTGTTAAGTGCGGCAGCTTTTATACATTTTACAATTTTAATATGCAAGTTAACATTATGTCGAGTCAGCAGGGCTAACGTTAAAACTCGCCGTTTGTTACATTATGTATTAACCTTATAAAAGTCTGTCTAGCTTTAGCAAATGTAACATTATGCTGGTCCTAATAAAGTTAAACCGTTATTAACGTTAGCCCTGAATGTGAAACATGCATCAGCCATCATAACATTAACGTTAAATACCTTTGGTTGACTAACATTAATTTAATAACGTTAGCTGTTAACTTAACGTTACATCTTACAAGTTACTGTTGCCTCTTGCAAACACGTAACAGTAGGGGTGTGAAGGTTATTATATAACCGTGAGACCGACGGTTATAGTTGAACACCGTCATTAGAACTCTATAACCGCCAAAACCGTTATTCAAATATTTTTTACAAACATTTTTTATCATAGAGAATGTTTAAATACTATTATCAGCTTACGAGGGAATCAGAGGTGTAGAGTTAGTGGTGCTTCGGAGGCTGAGTGCTGGAGATGATTCGGGAGAGGTCTGTGCACCTTTACCGATCAGAGCGCGCGCTGACACGGAGTAAAGCCTAGTTTATACTCAACGCGTCCGTTTCTTTTACTGTCTATGGTCCGCGCGCACCTTGCAAAAATGACGCGTTGGGTGCGCAAGACCCCATTTCGCTTGGCTGTGTGCACAGGGTTTTTTGTAACAGTGCGCACGGCGCCGCATCCGAGGATGAACGACTTCATTGCAAAGTTTTTTTTTGTTAAAGGAGAACTCTGACGCAAAATGAACCTTTGGTCTAATAAAACATTGGTACCTAGTCAACCGTTCTCTGAGATTTGTTTTCATGGTAATCGAATGTAAAGAGTTTTATCTCTAAAAACTGTTTAGCGTATAACGCTAGTAATGGGGGCATTTAATGAGTAAAAAGAAATCGCTAGTTAATACCTCTAACAAGGCTCAAAATAGCCCCACACTAACACAGTAACATAATGAGGGTCCCTGCATGCAAAACGAAGCATTGAGAACTTTGTAAGTGTACAGACCGTTTAATAAGAAGATATTTTATGAAGACAGTCCACTTCGTGTATACAGACAGGAGCCATCTTTGGAAAACAGTCTCGACTAGTCAAACCACGAACGACGTGCTAAGTGAGCTGAACTGTATGAATGGCGTTCGTGGTTTGACTAGTTGAGACTGTTTTCCAAAGATGGCTCCTGTCTGTATACACGAAGTGGACTGTCTTTATCTTTATCTTCTTATTAAACGGTCTGTACACTTACAAAGTTCTCAATGCTTCGTTTTGCATGCAGGGACCCTCATTATGTTACTGTGTTAGTGTGGGGCTATTTTGAGCCTTGTTAGTGGTATTAACTGGCAATTTCTTTTTACTTATTAAATGCCCCCATTACTAGCGTTATACGCTAAACAGTTTTTAGAGATAAAACTCTTTACATCGATTATCATGAAAACAAATCTCAGAGAACGGTTGACTAGGTACCAATGTGTTATTAGACCAAAGGTTCATTTTGTGCCGGAGTTCTCCTTTAAGGGTTTGTTTACTGTGTGTGATTTATTTAAAACAAAACGCATTCATTGCAAAGTTTTTTTTTTTCTTAAGGATTTGTTTACTGTGTGTGATTCATTTAATGGAAAGCACATTCGCTTCTAGTCGTCTTGCTGTTAATTTTAAATAAACGTAGAGCAAGTAGCTAATCAGTGTCTGCTCGTTTATTCAAACTAAGTTGTCCTATAACAGACGAACGTCGCAACGCATACAGTTCAATTTTCATTCAAGCTCCAAACTGCAATTATTGTTAAAGGCACACTGTGGAATTTTTGGCCACTAGGGTGCGCTCGCCCTGTAATTTTCACGTCTAGTGCCCCTAGTGGCCACAAGCGCCGCAGCATTGTCGCAAAAGTCAACAGTCAACCGGTCAACCTCCCGTGTCTTCATGTGTGTGCAGACGGCATTTGATTTGTATGTTGGAGAAAGTTAATCGATTCACTATACTGACCAAAATAATAATATAAATATAAGATTAATAATATAAATCCTATAAAGAAAACAAATTGAATAAAAGTAGCATACGCAGAAAACAATGTCTGATCAGGTAAGTCGCATTGACAAGGGTTGCCCAATCCTGCTCCTGCTCCTGCCGATCGTCTGTCCTGCACAGTTCATCTCCAACCCTAATCAAACACACCTGAAGCAAACAATCAACGTCTTCAGGATCTCTTTGCAATGGGTTGGAGATGAAATCGAGTAGTCGGGAAATCGTGTAACAAAACTGATATAACTCACTACATATTTCCGTTATTTGTAGTCTTCAGTATGTTTTTCCTTTTACACAAATACAAACATATATGAGCTGAAAGGAAAAAAAAAACATTTACTTTGTATGCGGCAGTATGTTGTGACTTATATCAGTTTTGTTACACAAATTCGCAGTAAATATTACATACACTTTTATGCCGATGTTTATTTTAAACTCTCCCTTTTTCTTTTTTTGGTCTCCTCTGACAAAATCTTAGCTTTCTTCGCTTTCTTCCGAGTAGCTGTTGATTCAGCCATGACGACAACATACAGACGCCGGCAATCAAACGCGAGTTGAGCTCTCACGTTAGAATTTGAGGAAGTTGGGGTGGTGGGGGAAGTGACGTATGCCGTAAAGCGGTCGAATTTTGTAGTTCTTTTTGTGCTCGGGTTCCTACCCGAAACCCGAAGTTACATAGTGCTAGTAAAAGCGATACAGACACCTTCAGGCTTCGGCCATTGGTCATTCAACCTATTGTAAGTCGAGGTACCATCTCAATGGGTTTTGGTAATATATTATAAAGGTTGAAAAGTTCCACAGTGTGCCTTTAAGGGGCAACCTAATGGCTCTGCTCTGGCGATTTTTACAAGCATGATACATCTTATCTATTTTTCAGGACAATGCCTGGTGAGAGCCACTACAGAGGATCATAGCCATCGTTGGAATTTTTAAAGGACGTGGGTGAATATCAATCTGCCAAATGAACTTTTTTTAGCACATTCACATCTGTATATTAATGCTGATTATATATTAACTTTGTTTGTTACTGGAAAGAACTTAGCTTCTGAACTAAGAACAAAGAACTTTTTGACTGAAGGACTTGACCGTATTTTATGTGCATTTTAGCCGATGTGCATTTTAAAGTAAACCCCATGCCGTAATGGAAAAAGTATGTACATATATTGGACAGTTGCTTGTAATTGCTATCAACTATTGTTTACATAAAATAAACATGTGTATTTTTACATATATTGGAGAAATGCTTGTAATTACTGTCTATTAATGTGTATATAAAGTTAACCCATACATTGAGTAAATGTCATGTTGATATATTGGAAAGTTGATTTTAATTAGTATAAAGCAATGTTTATATAAAGTATACCTCATATATTGATGTTAAAAGTATATAGAAGGTAAAGCCCCATACATTAAAGGTACAAATATGTAGAAATATTGGAGAGTTGCCTGTAATTATTGTCAAATAATGTTTATATAAAGTAAACCCCCTTATTTAAATGGTAAATATGTAGAAATATTGGAGAGTTGCTTGTTATTACTGTCAAATAATGTTTATATAAAGTAAACCTGCATACATTAATGGTAAAAGCTTGTAAATTTATTGGAGATGTGTCTGTAATTACTGTCAAATAATGTTTTAATAAAGCAATAACTGTTAAAAATATGTTTCTGAAACTTAATATCACAAGATCTTGTTTTTTTGTACAGGATAAAACCAATATTTAACAGGAATTTACTGTAAATAGTTTGAATAATGACATAAAATAAAAGTTTAAATCGATCAATATACTGGTATTAGGCTTTAAATTAGGGTATCTGAAGGTAATTATACAACATTTTCTGTGTGTTTTACATAGAAAAGTCTTTACTTTGACAAGGAGTTCTTGTAGATGGATTGGATTATCCTAAAAATATACCAAATAATTCTGTATTAAAACAGAAGTCTTTGTTTTAATTATGTAATTTTAAGGTATTTCTGCAATATTTGTAAGTTTTTATACAGATTTATACATTCGTTTAACATTCAACAGACATTTTTTTTATGAGATTTTATTTTTTTTCTACAGCAGTTTGACTGTAAAAATACAGAAAATATTTACGGTAAATATCCGTTTTCAAAAAACCAAAATTTTCTGTAAAATAATTTAGGTTTTTTTACTGTAATTTGACGGTAAGTGGTTGGCAACTTTGCTGCCAGACTTTTTACCGTTATTTTACGGAAAAAATTTTTACAGTGCGGCTTATGCGATAAACGCGGATGGAAACGTTATTATGGCGCGATCCATTTTGCCTAGTAAAACTTTGTTCGCAAATGTTGGCTTGAATGTTGTGCAATTCGGTGAGAAAATGAATGGAAACACCTTAACATGTCTCAAATCAATTCGATATACCAATTTGATCGCAAAACAGCATGTGGCGTCATTACGCACAGGTTTTTATCCGCTTTAAAGCCGTTTGATGGAAACACACTTTCACCAGCTTTATTCGCATGAGTTTTTTTTACCGAACTTTAGATAATTCTATTGACAAGTGGATGGAAACATGGCTATAGTTATCGTCCTTGGTGTGAACAGGCCTTAACTATAAAAAAATAAATTAAAAAAAGCCAAGAACGGCCACTTGAAGTTTTAAAGACTTACTAAGTTGTATTACCCTATTATTGTGATGTATTTGAAACGGCTGTTGAACAGGTACAAAAAACTGGGAAAATTATGAAATATTAATGAAAATGGCAAAGCCCAAAAATACATTAATAAATAAATGCATGAGTGATTTGTTTACAGTAATTAATATGCAATAAGAAAATAAATAGGATCAATTCTGATTTCATGGCGACTTTATAAAAATGCGTATTAATATACATGTTATAAAACTGGAGATCATTCTAGGGATTGAATTGGAACATGTAGATACACTGACATTCAAAAGATGGAATGTCATGAATTTTTAAAACACATTTTATTCTGCTTATTATCAATAAATGCAACTAATTATTGAGCACTGCCATATGGTTTATGATAGTGTAATTAAATATCTAATAAATCATAAAAGCTCATTGTGATGCACAAATGGGCTGATTCTGCACTTGATGATATCCTACTGAATATTCAGTTTTATCTGGAATTACATCACATTACACACACACACACACACACACACACACACACACACACACACACACACACACACAGACACAGACACACACACACACACACACACACACACACACACACACAGACACACACACACACACACACAGACACACACACACACACAGACAAACAAACAGACACACACAGACAGACAGACACACACACAGACACACACACAGACAGACAGACACACACACAGACAAACAAACAGACACACACACACACACACACACCCACACACACAGACAGACAGACACACACACACACACACACACAGACAGACACACACACACACACACACATTACGCAAGTTAATCGAGGTGTTTTTAAGGATTCTAAACCTCCGCTTGACCTCAGTCAGGTTTCTCTGAAAGGCCGACAGAAGTAGACACACACACACACACACACACACACACTCGGTCTCTGTCACCTGCTCAGCGTGACACTCCTGTCTTTCATCCCTTTTTAGTCCATTTCCAATGGCGGTTTGGTCTCTGTCGGGCCAGTGTATTATTAGATTGTGTGTAAACAAGAGCCGCGCCGCCTCAGCGCTGAAAGCTCCCAGTCAGGCCAGCACAGGCCTCTTTTAGCACCAGTGTTGACTCAGGCCACAGAAATAGAGTCGCAGAGGAAATAAACACAGGTAGCGCTTTCAGGGCAGATTCAGAGATTTGTATTTTGGACTAACGAGTCGCACCGGTGGGTCTCGGGGACGTGTGACGGGCGTATGCCGTTTATATCTCATAAACGAGAATAAAACTACACGACCGTGGTCAGGCTTACGTGGAGTCAGCTTATAAATATCGGAATAGGAAAATGGTCATTAGCATCTAAGACTGTTTTTGGAAGAAGTCTCTTCTGCGCACCAACGCTGCATTTATTTGATCAAAATACAGTCAAAATTTTGATATATTTTTACAATTTTAAATAAGTGTTTTCTATGTGAATATATGATAAACTGTAATTTATTCCTGTGATCAAAGCTGAATTTTCAGCATCATTACTCCAGTCTTCAGTGTCACATGATCCTTCAGAAATCACTATATGATGATCTGATGCTCAAGAAACATTTATGATTATTATCATCAATATCAATACTTCAGATTTTTGTAGAAACCGTGATACTTTTAATGTTTCAGGATTCTTTGATGAGTAGAAAGTCCAAAAGGAAAGCATTTATTTGAAATAAAAATATTTTGTAACATTATAAATGTCTTTACTGTCACTTTCGATCAATTTAAAGTGACCCTGCTAAATAAAAGTATTACTTTCTTAAAAATCTTACGATGGATCTTATGATCCAAAACTCTGAGACCACTTATAAAATGCATATATATATATATATAGGTGAAACTCGAAAAATGAGAATATGGTGCAAAAGTTCATTTATTTCAGTAATTCAACTTAAAAGGTGAAACTAATATATTATATAGACTCATTACATGCAAAGTGAGATATTTCAAGCCTTTATGTGTTATAATTGTGATGATTATGGATTACAGATATGAAAACCCCAAATTCAAAATTAGAATATTGTGAAAAGGTTTTCAAAGCTATAATCCATAATCATCAAAATTATAACAAATAAATTTGTTATAAATATCTCACTTTGCATGTAATGAGTCTATATAATATATTAGTTTCACCTTTTAAGTTGAATTACTGAAATAAATGAACTTTTGCACCATATTCTCATTTTTCGAGTTTCACCTGTATTTCTATAGGCTACTGCAACAGAAGAGAATACTTCATACATCATAAACTTATGGTATGGAATGAATAAGATATAATGGAATGGAACTGATGAGAATGGAATGGAGTGAAACTGAATATAATATAAAACGGACTGAATTGGAATGGAATAGATGAAATGGGATAAAATGGAATCTAACTGAATATAATGGAGCAAAGAATCAAAAATAGTTGCTTGTTTGAACGCACATCTGCAGATATGAGTCGCTGCTGATGGACGTCCTGGAATGTCAAATTTGGGGACTCGAGCGTCTAAACAAGAAGTGCCTAAAATTATTCCTGTCTGAGAATAGAAGTCAAACAGAAGGGAGTTGTGTAAATACATCCGACAGCATCACATGGAGACAAGCAAACATAT
>NW_026607206.1:495000-530000 GCF_029890125.1 Rhinichthys klamathensis goyatoka
AAACCACCCACAACACCAAAACAACCCCTCTTAACACCCTAGAAACAACCCACAACACCAAAACAACCCCTCACAACACCCTAGAAACCACTCAAAAGACCCAAACAGCCCCTCACAACACCCTAGAAACAACCCACAACACCAAAACAACCAGTCACAACACCCTAGAAACCACCCACAACACTTAAACAACCCCTCACAACACCCTAGAAACCACCCACAACACTTAAACAACCCCTCACAACACCCTAGAAACAACCCACAACACCAAAACAACCCCTCACAACACCCTAGAAACCACCCAAAAGACCCAAACAGCCCCTCACAACACCCTAGAAACAACCCACAACACCAAAACAACCACCTGACACTCTAAACAGCACCTAGAACACCATAGAAACCACCTATCACACACTAGCAACCACCCACAACAACCTAACAACTACCCAGAACACCACTTATGACACTCTAGCAACCACTTATGACACCCTAGCAACCACCAATGACTCCCTAACAACCACCCATAACACCCTAGCTTTGTGGCAGTGAGTTTTGCACAAACAAACCACTCTCATTCTCTACAGAATAAGTCAAAAGATAGTTCTCAACTTTTATTTCTTCTTCTTTTGTTTCCTTATTCTCCAAATTAAATATAGCAAGACGGATGTTTACACTTATTTTTAGGCTCAGTCAAATGTTAACTCATAAAAGATAAACAAATGACCTGCTCCAGGAAGAGGAAGTTCTTTATTGGGACAAATACTATCCAAATCTGTGATGCAAACTCCCAGTGAGAGAAACAGATCTGAGAAATGAGCATAAACAGAAGAATCAGAGAACAATTTGAACAATCCTGTAAAACAGAACGACATTTTAAGTCATGGATGCCAAGGTATTGCTATGCAGTCGCATGAGTGGTTTGAAAACATTCCTCTATTGCTAAAACTGAGAAAACGAGCTGGTGTTAATCCTGGCGTGTCGACAGGTATGTGATGTCGTTGGCTTGTCGTTCTTTCATTAGGACAGTACAATAGTAATAACCGGCTGGGTCAGTGATTTACTTAAGATGCACAACGCCCTCATTAACTGTAATTTGAAATCACACCGAACATAATTCCCCAAACGGCCGTAACATTGATTAGCTTCGGACATTTAGGTATAAGCAAGTTTTTGCTCTGTTTAAAGCAAGAATAAAATTTGCACAAGCACACAAACCTAAAGTGAAAGTCAAACATGTACAACTTGTCATCACAAATGGTCAAACTGGTTCAAATGTATTCAAAACCAGTATGATAAGTTTTTCTACTGCCAAGACGAGAGAGTGAAAGAAAAAGAGTATAATCTTGTGAGACTCCACGTATAAACCATATAATAACTTATTTTTAAAATACAGATATTGGCTATATTTTTAAAAGGTGTGTGTGCAGGACACTTGTTTATCTGCCCCAACCCATACATTTTAAAAATAAAGAAATATTTCATAAAAAGTATGATGAAGTTTAATAAAATACTATGTAAAAGTGTATTATTTCACCTGTATTATTCCAGTGTTAGAACTCTTATGAAACAAATCTGATCATTAACTACATTTGCAATCATAAACAAGCCCATTATAAGCAAGTCTCAAATGATAATTCTGTCTTTCTTATGGGATTTAAGGATATCCATATATTTCAAAAAGCCCATTTAATATACACACATGAACATCCATATATGACAAAATAAACTGATACATTGTGTGTGCGTGTTTGTGTGTGTGAGTGCGTGTGTGTGTATATGTGTGTGCATATGTGTGTGTGCATATGTGTGTGTGTGTGTGTGTGTGTGTGTGTGTGGTCCAGGTATTCCCTACATTTTCTGGACCAAATGTCCTTGCAAGGAAAATAAAACCAGTAAATTCGGATGTTGTGGGGACAAAATGTCGGTCCCCATGAGGAAAAGCTTATAAATCTTACTGAATCACTTTTTTAAAAAATCGTTATGTTTATGGAGAGTCCTCATAAAACCCAACATGTGTGTGTGTGTGAGTGTGTGTGTGTGTGTGTGTGTGTGCAGCTGCACCTGGAACATTGTGTCTTGTAAGAATGCCAGAGTGGCAATTTCAAGAGTACAGAACAAGGAAATGATTCAGCTACCTACACACACACACACACACACACACACACACACGCACACGCACACGCACACGCGCACACGTTAATGCCAGAACAACTGCAAGTTTCAAAGAAAGAATGCATCATACATTTATGGCATAGAATAAATAAGACATAATGGAATGAAACTGATGAGAATGGAATAGAATGCAGCTTAAGTTAATAATAAATACAAATGATTTCTAATTAAATGCTTAAAATTACTTGTATGTACAGTGTGTAGTAGATAAATACACATTGAAAGTGAAGGAAAAGAGTCATAAAGTGCTCATCACACGTTCCTCCTTCAATAAAGTTTAAAAGCATCCCAGGATGCACCTCACAAATCGCCCGCTTCAAAACACTAGTCAAGTCAGCTTTATTTATATAGAGCTTTTTACAATACAGAGTGTTTCAAAGCAGCTTTACAGAGATAACAGGAAAATACTGCAACAAAGTTTGTTTCCAGAAGAAAATAGCGTCATAGTCCAGCTTAAGTAAGTTAAATAGTGGGAATAGTCAAAACCTTTCACTATTAAAGAGTGAAAGTTCAATTCAACTCAATTCTCATTTATTTGTATAGCGCTTTTCACAACACACATCATTTCAAAGCAGCTTTACAGAAAATACACGAGTCCACATTACAATTTATGTGATCTGTAACTGTCTAATATGTATTTCAGAAATTTACATATACAAAATCACAGTTAGTGAAAAAGGTATTAATTAAACAATGTAATAATTTAATGCAGAAACAATGAGCTCAGTGAAGTAATGAATGTTAACAAATGATTATGACATTTAGAAAACTAGCATTGGTGCATGTTGATTCACTGTGCATATTGTATATTTTGTATAGTAATTCACCTGCTCGGGGACTACAGATGGAAACTAGCTTAAAGGGGTGGTTCAGGATTTTGGACATCGGGCCTCATTTCCAAGTTAGCCTGTGTGTTATTCATCAGTGGAGACAGTTTTCAAAAATTGTCATCCAGTCGTTCCAGTTGCATAGTTCGCCGGTGCTAGGCTAACGCGAGTCAACGCTAACTGCTAGCCTGCCATTAAAAACAGTTTTACCCACTCCACAGTACACCAAAAGCAAATCAATTATAACGCCAGACTATCGATGTAAATGTCTGTGGAGAGAATAATGCTAGAAATCAAACTACTCTTGCATCTCAATGATCGCATTACATTTACAGGAACTAGTTTCTCAGCAGCGGCGGGATTTTACTTTGCTCTGGTTAGTAGCACTGCGCCGAAAAGTAAACACAGAACCGAAGCGCACTACAGTCGGGACTACCTGTACTAGCTCTCTCTCTACCTCTCTCTCTCTCTCTCTCTCTCTCTCTCTCTCTCTCTCTCTCTCTCTCTCTCTCTCTCTCTCTCTCTCTCTCTCTCTCTCTCTCTCTCTCTCTCTCTCTCTCTCCTCTCTCTCTCTCTCTCTCTCTCTCTCTACCTCTCTCTCTCTACCTCTCTCTCTCACTACCTCTCTCTACCTCTCTCTCTCACTACCTCTCTTTCTCTCTACCTCTCTGTCTCACTACCTCTCTCTCTCACTACCTCTCTCTCTCTACCTCTCTCTCTCTACCTCTCTCTCTCTACCTCTCTGTCTCACTACCTCTCTCTCTCACTACCTCTCTCTCTCTACCTCTCTCTCTCTACCTCTCTCTCTCTCTCTCTCTCTCTCTCTCTCTCTCTCTCTCTCTCTCTCTCTCTCTCTCTCTCTCACTACCTCTCTCTCTCACTACCTCTCTCTACCTCTCTCTCTCACTACCTCTCTCTCTCACTACCTCTCTGTCTCTCTACCTCTCTCTCTCACTACCTCTCTCTCTCTACCCCCCTCTCTCTCTCTCTCTCTCTCTACCTCTCTCTCTCTCTCTCACTACCTCTCAATCCAATTTCAATTTCAAATTAGCTTTATTAGCATGACTGTGTAACACAATGTTGCCAAAGCATATTAAATATAAATAATAAAACAAACAGTGAACATATATGTATAAATCATGTCATATGTAGCATTGTACCTCTCTCTCTCTCTCTCTCTCTCTCTCACTACCTCTCTCGGTTGCCTAGGTAACTACATATCACTCCGCCGCTGCTGTAGAGTGCGCTAATAAATACAGGGAACAAAGTATAACTATTGCAATGCGATGCAAGAGTAGTTTGATTTCTAACATTATTCTCTTAACAGACATTTACATCGATAGTCTGGCGTTATAATTGATTTGCTTTTGGTGAACTGTGGAGTGGGTAAAACTGTTTTAATGGCAGGCTAGCAGTTAGCGTTGACTCGCGCTAGCCTAGCACCGGCGAACTATGCAACTGGAACGACTGGATGACAATTTTTGAAAACTGTCTCCACTGATAAATAACACTAAGGCTAACTTGGAAACGAGGCCCGATGTCCAAAATCCTGAACCCCCCCCTTTAAGCTAAATCTGGTGCAAAGCATGTTTTTTTTGCGCATTGTCCCTGTTAAAATAATTAAATAAACTAAACTAAACTAAACTAAATAAACTAAACTAGTGTATGTTGCATAAAAAAAAAGTGCACAACAACACAGTCCTGAAGGGAGGCAAAATTGGCGGGAAACGGGTCTTTGACAGACGAACTGCTGTAACTCTATCCGCCGCTACTTAGTGCGCTCGCCACAGGGGCCACTGACAGCTCCTGCGCCCCAGTGCATGATGGGAGAGAGATAAGTGCCTGCGGCGTGCCATGAAGAAACGCGACCCGGGCCTGAGAGCACGAGGACCTCCAGCGGCCCGTGATAGCATTGTGCGACAGAGAAGGATCCGGTTTCACTACTGACATTAGCATGCTGAAATGTGCGCTCTGCGATCAGTTAGCGCTTATCTGATGCGCGACGCAGCGTCCACCTGTCAGTGCTGGACTGGACTCACTCAGCTGAGGAGATAAGAGCCAGGGCCTCGTGTTTGGATGGATAATAAGCTGCGTTTAGGGCCGATATTAGCAGACTTTCCCCTGCGGAGGGGCCACGCACACTCCTTCTCCGACACACACACACACACACACAAATGCTTTTCTGCAGCTTGCATTTCAGGTATGTCTTAGGTTTCATTTTCACTTACAATCGGATCGCTTTTAGGCTTTGTGCTGACAGACACGGGACAAACGCCTCGCCGCATGTTGCAGTCAATGCGCATCTTCATCAATCCGCTCGGAAACATCAGTGTAAAGAAATAAATCTGTAATATTACAAAATAAAGGCAATATTACAATAACCATAATGTACATAACTGATAAGAAAAAACTAGTAATGCACCGATTTTGGCCGATACCGATTACGTTGAATTCTTTATATTTGAAAGCCGATAACCGATATATTGGCCGATAAATCTAAATCCAAATTGTTATATCATTTTTGAGAGCCTGATTACAAAAACCCGAAATCAAGACCCAAGCTCACAATTATAATTTTATGTAGCTTATATCCTTTTCAAAGCGATTCCAATCATATTTCAAGCAATTCAAAACCATCATGTTGATCAGTCGCATCTGAAGCGTCTCAGCTGAAGGACATAATACATTATTTATCAGCTTTAATATATATTGGACAAATTTTCTTATCAGGCTGATAACAATAACATTAAAAATTTAAATTTATCAGCCGATACCGATCTGGTGGCCGATATATCGTGCATCCCTAGAAAACTAAGAAGAAACAATGAAAAGCCTTCAAATGTGAAGTAAATGTCAATTTATATTTTTCTTTTCCATCTTCCATCTCATCTTATTCACTTCCATTTATGAGTATTTTACTGTAAAGTTACATGAAATGTCCTATTAGATCTATTATGTTCACTCTATAGAGTAAGGGAACTTATCATTTAGTAATTTATAGGTTTTTACCCAAGCTTTTTTATAGTCTTGGGCCGTTTAACTTACGCAAGTATGCAACAAATGCCAATTCATTGCAGCGTTGAACATACAGTACTTAACATGTATTCTTGTATTGCTTTAGCGATAAAATTAATTTTGCATTAAATGAGTTGCATTAAAATTTCTGTGCTTATTTATCAACAGTATTAGTCTATTATTATTAGTAGTAGTCAACAGTATATCTAACTTTAACCAACCTATTCAGCTGTTCGCTACTCCATGACATTTCTTGATCTAAAGGGAAGAGTGACTGTAGAAGAAGAACTTCATGCTGAAGTTTGCAATAGCGATGTTCACATCCTTGATTCAGGCAGAGCGAGTTTTGCTATGCGTCTCTTTCTCACGGGCCCTCATAACTAATAGCGTCCACGGGCCATAGATGGAGAACTTCCCAACAAGCTCCTCTTTGTCTCTTTGCCACAAATTGAAGGAGGAATGCGACTGAAAAAACAACAGCGGGATGGGAAAACTGCGCAGCCATGTCAAATGCTCCACATTAATTAAGACAATTAGGCGACGAGGGCAATTTGACAAAGGACGTAAAAAAAACAAGGTGATGGCGATTCAGGGGAGAAAGAAAGATAGAGAAAGACAAAGAGAGACAGAGTAAGTCTAAAAAGAGACAGTTTCAGGATTCTGAGCTGTGGGGGAAAAGAATGAAAGAAAAGTGTGGAAGTGAGGATATATATATTATATATATATACACACACACAAATGAAATTTGCAATAATCTTTTAATAGTTTTAATATTTAAAATTCTATACAAACTGTTGCTGTGTAACCAAACAAAGATCTATATCTAGAAAAACTAGTCCCAGCGCACGCAAAACATTGCTTAACAGATAACAATACAATGTTGCAATGAAGCATTGTTAATGCGTTCAGATATGCTGTGAGGAAACAACACAGTCGTTATGCGACACATTCACGATACGGGTCAGCTGAACAAGCCTGAACATGCTCTCCGCCAGAAGTTCCCCAGGTAGCATTTATCTCTATATGAGGGGAAGCTCAATCTAAAACAGATGGTCTGGTGACTTCCTAACTGATGAATGACATTGCACAACGTACATGGTTACTGCATGCTTTGCCTACTTGGAGAGTGAATACACTGTATGGGGATTACGAAATCTAAAACATAGTGTTGCCAATGCAAGAATATCCCTCAAATGAAGGAATGCCTCATACTCACCCGCTAATCCTGGCAGAGATGCATATGCTATTAAATGAAGTGTCATTTATTAGTGTTGCATGTACAGCAGGGCCCGAGCTAGATTTTGGCATACTTATTTTGACAGGGTGAAATTGAAATAGTACGACACAAAATCAAGTACACCATTACGTTACGCTAATGTTTAAGAACATTTAAGTTAATTTAATGGCCCTGTTATTCAATTATTAACTAACAACAGTCTCGGGTGAATTATCCCAAAGCTTGTCTCTCAAAAACTGTATGCACATACAATCAGTGTTGGGGAAAGTTGCTTTTAAAGGTAATGCAATACAATATTGTGTTACTTTCTAAAAAAAATACTAATTGTGTTACTTAGTTACTATTTATAGAAGGCAATGTGTTACATTTGTGTTACTTTTTATAACCTGGGCTGGGATTGTTCTCTTTTTGGCAAATGTAAAGGCCCTTTAGTATAAAAAGTGAAATGATGCAGGAGAAGAAGTAATTTCAGCAATAATAATCATTTTTAAAAAAGAATCACAAATGTAAAGTCATATTAGTATGGTTGAATAAGATCATCAAAGGTCATTGTTTAATACAGTAAGATTAAATACATAAATTATGTATTATTTTAACATTTTAATTATTGCAGGTTTACCTAATAGTCAACAGCGTATCAGATCCATTCTGCCAAGACCAATGTCAAATCCATTACGATGCCAAACACTACAAGAACTACAGTAAGCATCATGTTCTGTCAGTCAATAAATGGGAAAAAGTAACTCAGATATTTAGTTGTAAACATTACTTGTTGCTTGAAAAAAATAATAAGATTACAGTACATAACTCGCGTAACTTGTAATGCGTTACTTGTTGCTTGAAAAAAGTAATCTGATTACATAACTCGAGTTACTTGTAATGCGTTACTTGTTGCTTGAAAAAAGTAATCTGATTACATAACTCGAGTTACTTGTAATGCGTTACTTGTTGCTTGAAAAAAGTAATCTGATTACATAACTCGCGTTACTTGTAATGCGTTACTTGTTGCTTGAAAAAAGTAATCTGATTACATAACTCGAGTCACTTGTAATGCGTTACAAGTTGCTTAAAAAAAGTAATCTGATTACATAACTTGCATTACTTGTAATGCTTTACTTGTTGCTTGAAAAAAGTAATCTGATAACATAACTCGAGTTACTTGTAATGCGTTACTTGTTGCTTGAAAAGTAATCTGATTACATAACTCGAGTTACTTGTAATGCGTTACTTGTTGCTTGAAAAAAGTAATCTGATTACATAACTCGCGTTACTTGTAATGAAAAAAGTTACATAACTCGCGTTACTTGTTGCTTAAAAAAAGTAATCTGATTACATAACTCGCGTTACTTGTAATGTGTTACTTGTTGCTTGAAAAAAGTAATCTGATTACATAACTTGCGTTACTTGTAATGCGTTACTTGTTGCTTGAAAAAAGTAATCTGATTACATAACTTGCGTTACTTGTAATGCGTTACTTGTTGCTTGAAAAAAGTAATCTGATTACATAACTCGAGTTACTTGTTGCTTAAAAAAAGTAATCTGATTACATAACTCGCGTTACTTGTAATGTGTTACTTGTTGCTTGAAAAAAGTAATCTGATTACATAACTTGCGTTACTTGTAATGCGTTACTTGTTGCTTGAAAAAAGTAATCTGATTACATAACTTGCGTTACTTGTAATGCGTTACTTGTTGCTTGAAAAAAGTAATCTGATTACATAACTCGAGTTACTTGTTGCTTAAAAAAAGTAATCTGATTACATAACTCGCGTTACTTGTAATGTGTTACTTGTTTCTTGAAAAAAGTAATCTGATTACATAACTTGCGTTACTTGTAATGCGTTACTTGTTGCTTGAAAAAAGTAATCTGATTACATAACTTGCGTTACTTGTAATGCGTTACTTGTTGCTTGAAAAAAGTAATCTGATTACATAACTCGAGTTACTTGTAATGCGTTACAAGTTGCTTAAAAAAGTAATCTGATTACATAACTCGAGTTACTTGTAATGCGTTACTTGTTGCTTGAAAAAAGTAATCTGATTACATAACTGGCGTTACTTGTAATGCGTTACTTGTTGCTTGAAAAAAGTAATCTGATTACATTACTTGAGTTACTTGTTGCTTGAAAAAAGAAATCTGATTACATAACTCGCGTTACTTGTTGCTTGAAAAAAGTAATCTGATAACATAACTCGCGTTACTTGTAATGCATTACTTGTTGCTTGAAAAAAGTAATCTGATTACATAACTCGTGTTACTTGTTGCTTGAAAAAAGTAATCTGATTACATAACTCGTGTTACTTGTAATGCATTACTTGTTGCTTGAAAAAAGTAATCTGATTACATAACTCACGTTACTTGTTGCTTGAAAAAAGAAATCTGATTACATAACTCGCGTTACTTGTAATGCGTTACAACACTGCATAAAACAACCAAGTCTGTCTTGGCTTATCTTAGTCAAATATCCCAACTAACAAAGGATCAGGTGTTTGTTGGTTAAGCATGGTGAAGGGTGGATTCAATCATTTGGCCCTGTGGAAGCGAAACAGCCATTAGGCCATTATGTTCTACAATTACCTTTTACTGGGGAGTCGTATAAGTGTCTGGTTTACAGGCTGCATTAGTGTTTCCACCAGCGTGCAGTAATGTGTGTTTTTGCATGCCACTGAGGAACTCACGGCGCACTCGGACAAACAAACCTATTGTGTCAAGGCTTATGCTATTATAATATGTATACCTGCATGTCATTATCTCCATTAGGAACACGCTGACCAGGACTAAACCACAGAGGGCATATTTAGAAATTCCAATGCGCTCAAACCTGGGAATTAACGTTAATGGCATATTTGCGCTCCTAATGGCCTGGTCATAGTCAATCTATTCAAGAAATAAAAATTGAGGAGAGGATGATCGTATGCACTCCAAATTGGAAAATCAGGGGAATGTGAAATCATTCAGAAAGCAGCATGGCATTACGTGACGCACGCAGTTAAAACTCATTCAATTGCAAAGCTCTGACGGAAAAGACGCAATTCCTGCCATTCCAGACGACCCTAAATGAGGTTCCCATCCAGAGAAAGGGCTGACTGGAGTTTTAAACGCATTAGGTATTGGCACGGATAATGACAGATCAGGAATGATTTAAAGGATGATCTAATCATCGGGATATTTAAAGCTCTTGAAGGGTGGGATTATGATTAATTTGACAAATGACGTGCACATTACTTCCAAAAATAGGCCACAATTTTATATATATATCAGCCTGATGAAGGTCGTGAGACCGAAACGTTGCTATAAAACATTTTTATATTACTTTAAAGTACTGATAGTGTGCGGGAGTTCCTTATTTATATATATATTGAAAAAGAGAAATAAATAGTAATCTAATCGAAATAAAATAAAACAAGCATCACTTCTGCTTCTGGTCAACAGGTTTGACTAAACGCCAGAGAAGCGCTCGCCCTCAGACTTTACGGGCCGATACGGATTACATTTGGGTTCCTGTATTGATGACTAAACAGCACTTTAAGAGCTTTCGGAGCACAGCTTCACTTTTCATTGCGCTGAATCAGCAAACAGGAAAACTTTAGGAGGCTTTGAGCGCTGCTTCCCTCTCCTGCCTCAAGTGTCTGTGAACTCGCTGAACTTTGGGCGCGTGCCAGCTCAGCGAAATTAACAGCCCTAACACAACAATACGAGGACGAATTAAGCGCACAGGCACCGCTGCATTTTACCCAGTGCTGTACAATTAGGGAACAAAAGTCCTTTACAAGCGAACAAGCGTAAACAATAAGTGAAGTCGTCCATTTGGCAAGCGCTTTCTGTCTGGCACATTATTGTCTGAGTATATAATAGAGAGTGACTCCTGGGGTTTCCTTTAATATCTTCAGACAACACAAGAAGTCAATTAATGTCTATCTATCTATCTATCTATCTATCTATCTATCTGTCTGTCTGTCTGTCTGTCTGTCTGTCTGTCTGTCTGTCTATCTATCTATCTATCTATCTATCTATCTATCTATCTATCGATCTGTCTGTCTGTCTGTCTGTCTGTCTGTCTGTCTGTCTGTCTGTCTGTCTGTCTATCTATCTATCTATCTATCTATCTATCTATCTATCTGTCTGTCTGTCTGTCTGTCTGTCTGTCTGTCTATCTATCTATCTATCTATCTATCTATCTATCGATCTGTCTGTCTGTCTGTCTGTCTGTCTATCTGTCTATCTATCTATCTATCTATCTATCTATCTATCTATCTATCTATCTATCTATCTATCTATCTATCTATCTATCTATCTATCTATCTATCTATCTATCTGTCTGTCTGTCTATCTATCTGTCCGTCCATCTATCTATCTATCTATCTATCTATCTATCTATCTATCTATCTATCTATCTATCTATCTATCTATCTATCTATCTATCTATCCATCTATCTATCTATCTATCTATCTGTCTTGTCTGTCTGTCTATCTATCTATCTGTCTTTCTGTCTGTCTATCTATTTGTCTGTCTGTCTGTCTATCTATCTATCTATCTATCTATCTATCTATCTATCTATCTATCTATCTATCTATCTATCTATCTATCTATCTGTCTGTCTGTCTGTCTGTCTGTCTGTCTGTCTGTCTGTCTGTCTGTCTGTCTGTCTGTCTGTCTGTCTGTCTGTCTGTCTGTCTGTCTGTCTGTCTATCTATCTGTCTGTCTGTCTGTCTGTCTGTCTGTCTGTCTGTCTGTCTGTCTGTCTGTCTGTCTATCTATCTATCTATCTATCTATCTATCTATCTATCTATCTATCTATCTATCTATCTATCTATCTATCTGTCTGTCTGTCTGTCTATGGCTGCTTATCTGTTAATAAACAGAAATGTTCAAATAAAAACGTTTCTAAAATGATGATGAGTTGCAATGCTTTCTTTGAAACTACTAAAGCACATTTGTAAAGTTTTTTAAAGCTCACAAATTTGAGTTTGTGCATATTCAAATATTTACACGTGAAAGGATGCAGTTCTGATGCATAAAATGGATGATCTCAGTCTTTACTACAGAAACACCCGCCAATATGAGTCAAAAGCCAGAGCGCAGAGAGCCGAAATAAACAGAGCAGAGGGCAAAGATCTTGCCTCACCTCGCTCAAGTGTGTGTGTGTGTGTGTGTGTGTGAGAGAGAGAGGTTTGTGCCAAACCACTACCCTCTTATTACAGTGATTTCACTTCTCCAGAGTGGCTCCACTGTGGCTCATCAACCCCCTACTACACACACACACACACACACACACACACACCGCAGCCCCCTGCATGTACCCTGCCATTAGGGCTTTCTCTCGGTGAACTCGCCTGGGTCATAAAGTCTGATGCTTTTTACCACATCATCACATTCCCTCATACAACATCCCCAAATGCGTGTCATCAGCTTTACTGCATTCTGATTGGCCGACACAAGCGCCCCTGAGCTTTGATGTATTTTAGGGATATTTCAGGCAGCGCTGTGCAAAATCCAGCACTGAAGAATCAGGAGAGTGAATTGAACTGGAATGATACTGTATATTCTGTCTTGTTTCTGCCAATGTTTTCCATCATTTTCAAAAACAGAATAGGCTTACATTTAAAGACAAACTTTCCTTTGAAATTTCTGGTAATTTTAATTCTAATTCCTTATATGCAAATTTGAATTGCAGTTCTATTTCCCGTTTGCCTCAACATAAATGCAGAAATCACTTCATTAATTGAGAGCCTTTCCCGCTAAACGACAGTAAAAAAGCAAATGACAGATTTTATTTTTGTATCAGTCAACCACAGCTAAAATAAGCACAGACGCCTCTTTGTGAAGCACGGCAGGTAAACAGCCAGGTCATGTGACTCAAACACACAAAAACACGCCCTCGCTCGTATGTGGCGGCCGCAGGTCTGACGCGCAGATCTCGTTAAAGACAGAAAAACACACACTGCCTGTTATTGTTGTCGTGGCTAGTAGCGTATAATTTCGAGGGTGGAGTCGGGTCAGGTTTCCCTGCGACTCGTTCAGTGTTTTGTGGCGGTTCTATAGAGAGAAAGGAGGCCCGGCCTTGAGAGTATTGTTGAAGCGAAGTAATGCAGTGTAACACAAGGAGTGGTAAACCACAGCGAGCCACACACACACACACACACACACACACACACACACACACACACACACACACACACACGGCAGCATGTGAGACACTTTCATGTATCTGTGTGTGAGGTTTGTGAAATGAAAAAAACTGTTTTGGAAAGAATTCTAGTGTTTTGGAAAGTGTTGTGAGGCCCTGAAACTTCCTTCTGTTTTGTTCTGGTTTCTAAATGACTATACATTAGAAAACATACAGATCAGATCAGACTTCCACCAAACAGCTTGTTGAGTCGAGCTCCATCAGGACATCAGACCTAAACAAAGCAAAATGATGCGCTGGAGATCCTCCATTATGGAGACGAGAGCTTTGGCAAAGCTTGACATTGGCGTGCTCCATCTCGTTCCTGTGACAGTGTGGTTTTGGTCTCGTTGGGTTTATGTTTCTCCAGATGCACTTATGCTTACTGCTCCACATAAAACCAGAGAAATACACTGGGACTAATAAACTCAGTTACTTATTTCATTTCAAACACACTGACCCATTAGTAACCCTCAAAAATGTGTTCACTTCAACTCAACGGGACAATGAACAGAGGAACCAGGGAGAGAGCCAAACGCTGTGTGTTAATATGAACTTACAGACAGCCAAGAATAGAGTATAAGAAGCTGTTTACCCTGCGGAGAGACTGGATTAAACCAACCTGAGGGGCTTTAGGATGGTCTACCTGGACACCCATTAATTATGTTGAACTTTGTTTAAATAGCACCTTTTGAAACAGTGTGTCATAAAATAATATAAAGAAAAATAAATAGAACTAAAAGAATGAGAATATAAAATATAACAAAATAAATAAAAAATATATAGCAAAAATTTGAAAATAAAATGCAATAGGAGAACAAAATAACGAGAAATGAACCAAAAAAAATTTTGAAAATAAAAATTATTAAAAATAAAAAGCAATAATAGAATAAAATATAATTTAAAATAAGACAATAAAATAAAACAAAAAATAAGACGCAATAGGACAGTAAAATTTAAAAATGGAAAATTAAATGTATAAAAAATAAGAAAAGAAAAAAAAAACTTAAAAATAAGATATTAAAAGTTAATAAAAAAATCTTAAAAAACAAGAGAATAAAAAATAAATAAAGAGCAAAAGTAGAATAAACTTACAAATAAGACATTAAAACTGAATAAAGTATTAATATAAAATGCAATAAGAGAATTAAATATCATTTAAAATAAGACAATAAAATAAAACAAAAAATAAGACGCAATAGGAAAGTAAAATTTAAAAATGGAAAATTAAATGCAATATGTATATAAAATAAGAAACAATTAAATAAACTTAAAAATAAGATATTAAAAGTTAATAATAAAAAACAAGAGAATAAAAAAATAAATAAAGAGCAAAAGTAGAATAAACTTAAAAATAAGACATTAAAACTTAATAAAGTATTAATTTAAAATGCAATAAGAGAATAAATATAAATAAAATGCAATAGGAGAATAAATTATAACAAAAAAATTGTATTCTCCTATTGCATTTTATTTATAGTTATTTTGTATTGTATTGTATACAATACAATACAAGAATGAAATATAACTGGACATTCATTTCTCGATCCTGCTTTGCACAAGCCACAATTTGAGGGGTCAGAACCAAAAGCTCTTGTGTGCAATTGTCCATTAAACACTTCAGATGAATATCGTCTAAGACGGTTGCTTCAGCTGACCTCTCGAAGCTGTCAGAAAGAGACAGCAAAACAATGAAAGGCAAGAAATACATTGAGAAAGGCAACAGCGATACGATGGCATTGTCTCTCTGCTCTCGTGCTGTACTGAAACAGCTGTCACACACATTGTGTCGGCTCCTGCCGAGGTAATTCCCGGAAGAGAAAGGGATAGGCGTCTACTGTACTCTGCCAGGCCGATAACCTTTCAATCGGATTTAAGGACCCGCGGTCTGGGCAGGGCAAGACTTGCTCCCGTCCCACAAGCCTCAGAAGGATGTGTAGCGGATTGCCTAAAGTCAGCCGAGTTTCCTTTCTTTGTCCAGTCCGGCAGAATGGATCTGCAGCCAAACACATAAATCAAAGTGGAGTGGCTCGGGTCGTGAATGGACACACGACGTGCCAAGACACAGATCTCCGAACACGACGGGGAGCCGAACGAGCGTCCCGTGAAGGCCTCCTGTTCTTCCCTTTACCTCTGTACAGATGAAACGTTATAAAAATGATTCCAGTTCGCATGGAAATGACTAGAAATTGTGTATTATGCAGGCCAGACAAGTCATTTGTTGAGGTCAATTTGTAAAGAAAGACTACACGCCTGTGCACATATATATTCAAACGCACATACCTATAGACTAAACACGTAATACGCATGTGCACGCCGTCAGCGTTTTCACAGATTCACGTTTTTGAAGTTTACATGGAGATGAGAACGTTTTTGAAAACATTTTCAACGCTTGCACCTTGGGACCCGTTTCAGGGTTTGCGTTCTCGAGCCGCCAGACACTTGTTGTGCGAATGAAAAGTTTTCTGTTAGAACGGTGTCGTGTTATAGCGCCCCCTAAGTTAATAACTAATGATCTTTGCAACAGAAGTGAATCAATCAAAACTAACTTTAGCTGGACGATAACTTTATTCTAGAGCTGCTGTAAAGCCAAACAATCTCTGTTACTGTAATCTCCTGTTATCGCTGTAAAGCTGCTTTGAAACAGTCATATTGGTAAAAGCGCTGTATAAATGAAGGTGACTCGACTTGACTAACAGAGTTTGGTTATTCCATACGGCTTTTTATTACCATTTCCTTCCATTGTGTTGCACGGCTGGCACTTAAGCACTGCGTGAAGGATGGTTTGTTTGGACGGGACGTGTCAGATTACCTCTGGGCGTACGCTCTCCTAAAAGCTCTTCAGTCATGGTCTTACCTGAGCGTCCCGGGCTGGACCGCACCCTCACCCCAGAGACACCAACCCCTGTCCTGCAGTGAGGCGCCTCTCACCTCGGCCAATGAAACCACGCCCGTCTGAGGACACATTTAGCTCTCGTTTGGAAATCAGCTCGTCTGTGGGACGTCGTATGGGTTTTTACATCTAACCGTCTGGTTTGAGGGCTCCACATCGGCGTCTTGATCACCCTGTCTTGGTTTATTTAACAATAATAACCGGCTGAGTGTACATCAGGCCTTTTTGTCACATAGCTTTCGGACACAATGGTCGGCGATTTTGTTTACTTTTTCTCTGCCAATAAAAATAGTTCCAAAAGAATCCAAGAATTCTGGGATTGTTTGTAGTGAACACAGACCCAGAGAAATGTTCTTGTGGAATGCCGCTAGTCCAGTAAATTAAAGGACTGGAACTAACAGGTATGGGATGTACTTTGTTCCTAAAAGCATGGATAATGACTTCAAAATGAGTGACATATACTTCTGAATAATAGATACAAACATTTGACTTGACAAAAAACCTTGTTTCAAAGTTTTCAAAAAAGTTTGAAGGTTTACAGATAGATAGATAGATAGATAGATAGATAGATAGATAGATAGATAGATAGATAGATAGATAGATAGATAGATAGATAGATAGATAGATAGATAGATAGACAGACAGACAGACAGACAGACAGACAGACAGACAGACAGACAGACAGACAGACAGACAGACAGATAGATAGATAGATAGATAGACAGATAGATAGATAGATAGATAGATAGATAGATAGACAGACAGACAGACAGACAGACAGACAGACAGACAGACAGACAGACAGACAGACAGACAGACAGACAGACAGACAGACAGACAGATAGATGGATAGACAGACAGACAGACAGATAGATAGATAGATAGATAGATAGATAGATAGATAGATAGATGGATAGACAGACAGACAGATAGACAGACAGATAGATAGATAGATAGATGGATAGACAGACAGACAGACAGATAGATAGATAGATAGATAGATAGATAGAAGGACAGACAGACAGATATATAGATAAATAGGACAGACAGAGAGACAGACAGACAAATATATAGCTAGATAGCTAAATAGATAGATAGATAGATAGGTAGACATACATACATATAGAAGGACAGACAGACAGATAGATAGCTAAATAGATAGATAGACAGACATATAGAAGGACAGACAGATAGATAGATAGATAGATAGATAGATAGATAGATAGATAGATAGATAGATAGATAGATAGATAGATAGAAGGACAGACAGACAGATATATAGATAAATAGAACAGACAGAGAGACAGACAGACAAATATATAGCTAGATAGCTAAATAGATAGATAGACATACATACATATAGAAGGACAGACAGACAGATAGATAGCTAAATAGATAGATAGATAGATAGATAGATAGATAGATAGATAGATAGATAGATAGATAGATAGATAGATAGATAGATAGATAGATAGATAGATAGATAGATAGATAGATAGATAGATAGATAGATAGATAGATAGAAAAATTATGGAAAAATCATGAATATAGTTTTTTCTTTGCTCATAGAATACATAGAAACTCTTTTGGAGTGTAATATTTCTAAAATGTTATTTTTTTTAATCCTTATCCAGAATGACTAGAAAAGTAATGTAAATGTAAAGGTCAAAAGCTGACATTCAGACGACGGTACGGTGAAGTGCCACATTTCAGGCTGTACAGGAACAATAAAACTGCCAAACACTCCTTCAACTTTAGTCCCACAAGACGGAATTCCATAAATTAAATAAAAGTAAACAAACATTTAACCCTTACGTTCTCACATCGTTTATTTAACAATCGTTCTCTCGCAGGGAGTTCTTCACAGCTCTCAAACTGAACACAAAGAAAACTCAAGACATTTGTTTTAGCTCGACTGTGTTTCTGTGGGACGGCCGAGACTCGAGCAGAAGCCACGTGCATCGCATAACACTGTGTGTGAGTATGTTTATGTGTGTGAGAGCCATCAAATGTATACAGTACATGCGTAAACATGTGCGGGGATGTGAGTGTGTTTGTGTGAGCTACACGTGTGTTTACGCCGTCTGGGTCGGGACTGTAGCCTAAACACAGCTCTGTGCTTCTGCCCTTCACATCAGCGCTCGCTAATGCGTTTCAGATTCAGCGTTCACACACACACACAACTTCATGAAAAGTCACGTTTCAGAACGAGGAAAAGGCAGATTAGGCATGTTCTCTGTGCATTTACAAGAAAGCAGAAACTGGTTTGACACGTTTTGATTTACCAGAAAAACCACACAAACCGCCTAATCTCGCTGAGGTCTTCTACTTCTCAGATGTTTCTGATTTTAAAATTGTCATTTTGATCAGCCAATCAGAGGTCATTGGATATTTAAACGACCTCTGATTGGCTAACATCTGCGCAAATTATCTTATCAAAGTTGCTGTATATTGAGTTTTTCATTATATGCAAATATGGAAGGTTGCATGTTAATGAGATGGAAGTGATGTCATAATCACTATGGCTTCTTTATTTACATGTATTGCCATTTCTATTAGCCAATCAGAGATCATTAAACATGTAAACGACCTCTGATTGGCTAACATCTGAGCAAATTATCTTCAAAGTGGATAAAGTTGCAGTATATTGAGTTTTTCATTATATGCAAATATGGAAGGTTGCATGTTAATGAGATGGAAGTGATGTCAGTATTTAAATGTATTGCCATTTTATTAGCCAATCAGAGGTCATTGAATATTTAAACGACCTATGATTGGCTAACATCTGCGCAAATTATCTTCAAAGTGGATAAAGTTGCTGTATATAGAATTTTTTTTTATATGTAAATATAGAAGGTTGCATGTTAATGAGATGGAAGTGATGTCATAATCACTATGGCTTCTTTATTTACATGTATTGCCATTTCTATTAGCCAATCAGAGATCATTAAACATGTAAACGACCTCTGATTGGCTAACATCTGAGCAAATTATCTTCAAAGTGGATAAAGTTGCAGTATATTGAGTTTTTCATTATATGCAAATATGGAAGGTTGCATGTTAATGAGATGGAAGTGATGTCAGTATTTAAATGTATTGCCATTTTATTAGCCAATCAGAGGTCATTGAATATTTAAACGACCTATGATTGGCTAACATCTGCGCAAATTATCTTCAAAGTGGATAAAGTTGCTGTATATAGAATTTTTTAATTATATGTAAATATAGAAGGTTGCATGTTAATGAGATGGAAGTGATGTCATAATCAGTATGGTTTCTTTATTTACATGTATTACCATTTCTATAAGCCAATCAGAGATCATTAAACATGTAAATGACGTCTGATTGGCTAACATCTGCGTTTCTCCCATTCAGATGTTTCTCCTAAATAAATAAAGTATTATCAAGAAAATAAGATCTATAAAAGAGCAGGTTCAGGCCTTCAATATTCAGTCACATGCTTTCTTAAGCTTATTGAAAAGCCAATTCCTGGAGACGTCAAACTCTTGTTATTCTCCGAACATGTTTCAGTGAGACAGAGAGATAACATGCCACGTCCCGGGTTCTCATTCATCTTCATGAGGGAAGGAGGAGACGGGCCGTTTGTTGCGATGTGTGTCTTTGTCACGGAGAATAAATCAATGTCGGCCCGTGCAAAACTCCGACACATTAACCACAACTTACTCACGAGCTGCCGGTCGAGCGAGACGCCTCGAAACATTCGCCACGGGGGAAGAGAAATGACTCCACGCTAATGACAACAGCGGAATAAAGACTGGCCGAGAGACAAGACTGTGTGATTTATAACTGTTCAAGCATGTTAATATTCATCACTCATGGAGAGAGGATCAAGATATGAGAGGAACATTTGATCAGAGATGTGATATATTAAAATAATATATAAACAATAATTATATATACACACTACATATATATATTAACAATAATTTTAGATATATAATTATGATTATATATATAATATATATGTTTTATAAATAAATCAGTTCATATATATATATATATATATATATATATTAAATAATAATACTACTAATAACATAATATATATAAGAGTAATAGTATTGAATTATTTCTAAACATAATATTTGGAGAATATTTTGAATTGGTGAATATATCTCAGAGGAACATTTTCTCACTCAGAAAACTTAATGTCGTTCATATTTAAGCATCAACAATTCTTGAGGAGAAAAAAAAATAGACAAATGATTTATAGCTGACGTGTGTCTAAAGCAGTGTGAGGCAGTGTTGAGATCCTTCAGAGACATGTGAGATACTATGTTTGCTGTAATATCTTGTGTTTTTTTGTTCCAGCCAAATGACGCAGCACGAATGATCAGATGTCTGCGTTTATGTGTGTGTGTGTGTGTGTGTGTGTGGGTCATTCAGTTCACCCACCTGTTGCCCTCAGGCGTGAATCGACCGAATGAAACCACCTTCACCTTGTCACGACAAGTTTTCCTCTCGCTCGCTCTAATTGTGCTTCTTCTACAGTCTAAACATCACAGCGGCGCTCCACACACACACACACACACACACACACACACACACACACACACACACACACACACACACACACACACACACACACACACACACACTCGAGTCTGCACATTCAGCCATCAAGATCAGATCTGCACAAGTCTGCATACACACTCTTTACAGCTTCACCAAACTGAATCACAGCAAAAAAACATATCATACTTCATTTCATCATGACGGGCAGTTTTTGCTGCTGTGCCTTTAAGAAGTCTATATAAATGCCTATTTACATGTGAAATACACATGCTGTCTAGTCCAGTCTCTTCATTCTTCAATAACAGCTGAAATGTGCCACTCAAACTGTTCAGATCAGACTGAAGTGATCAGCGATGTTGTTGCATACACCCCTGAGGGCTGTCGTATGTTATGCGTAAGGAGCGTATGAAACTTTCAGAGGAGACTGAGATTCATCACAGGTGCTCGAATGAAGAGGCAGACGGGAAGTGCAGACACACCTAGAGACGGCGCCATGATTCAATCTAAATACTGTATGTGTCTCGACAACACACACACACACACAACACTGACACAGACATACTCACAGAGACAGATACACACACACACACACACACACACACACACTCACATGTCTGGTTCGCTTTCTTTGTGGGGACTCTCTATAGACGTAATGGTTTTTATACTGTACAAACTGTATATTCTGTCCCCTTAAACTAACATGACCCCTAAACCTGCCCGTCTCACACACACACACACACACACACTAACCCAACCCCTAAACCTGCCCGTCTCTCACACACACACACACACACACACACACACACACACACACACACACACACACTAACCCGACCCCTAAACCTACCCATCACAAACATACACACACACACACACTAACCCGACCCCTAAACCTGCCCCTCTCTCTCACACACACACACACACACACACACACACACACACACACACACACACACACACACTAACCCGACCCCTAAACCTGCCCGTCTCTCTCTCTCACACACACACACACACACACACACACACACACACACACACACACACACACACACACACACACACACACACACACACACACACTAACCCGACCCCTAAACCTGCCCGTCTCTCTCACACACACACACACACACACACACACACACACACACACACACACACACACACACTAACCCGAACCCTAAACCTACCCATCACACACACACACACACACACACACACACACACTAACCCGACCCCTAAACCTACCCATCACACACACACACACACACACTAACCCTACCCCTAAACCTACCCATCACACACACACACACACACACACACACACACACACAAACCTGACCCCTAAATCTACCCATCACACACACACACACACACACACACACACATAAACCTGACCCCTAAACCTACCCATCACACACACACACACACAAACCTGACCCCTAAACCTAACCATCACACACACACACACACTAACCCGACCCCCTAAACCTACCCATCACACACACACACACACACACACACACACACACTAACCCTACCCCTAAACCTACCCATCACACACACACACACACACACACACACACACACACACACACACACACACACACACACACACACACACACACACACACACACACAAACCTGACCCCTAAACCTACCCATCACACACACACACACACACACTAACCCTACCCCTAAACCTACCCATCACACACACACACACACACACACACACACACACACACACACACACACACACACACACACACACACACACACACACAAACCTGACCCCTAAACCTACCCATCACACACACACACACACACACTAACCCTACCCCTAAACCTACCCATCACACACACACACACACACTGTCTGGGTTTATTTAGACGACTGTACATTATCTGCTGCAACACCATCATCAGATAGGCTGGAAACACACTCGCGCTCCTGTTGAGCTTCGTTTCACAGATTCTCCGTCACATTATCTCTGAAAATCCTCAAATCTCACGATCACAGACCGGCTTCCTCTACGAGAACAACACACCCGAGGGGAGCGCCCTGTCTGAGGTGGACGAGCTCAAAACTACATGATACCGCCAACGAGAAATAATAGAGTTAATCGAGGCTTATCATTTAAGATATGTGAAATATCAGCACTCTCTGCCAATGCTGGCTCAATAAAATAAGTGGAGCAGAACTAACGGAAATATAATGCATATTCTTCAGGGATCGTACCTTATCTTCCAGCCGGATCAGCCGGGCTCCCACCGTATAATATTCCTTATCCACACCTTTCTCTGGAAACACAAGACCAGGAAATAATACGACAGTCAGAAATTATTCGTAGTTTGTCAAAAGCTCATGTTAATAGTGTTTTATTGAAACACCTGCTCATATAAAAGGTTTCTACACTGGCGAGTGGATGAAAACCAGAGCAATACATTCTACATGAGACAAAACTTGAACATATAACTCTACTCTAATATATTACTTTAAAAGGATCATATTCTACACTTCATTGCAGTCTTCTCCTCTCATAATCAGCTATTTTCCATCCTTTCTCTAACCCTTACAATCAAACAGGCTTTTTGTGCTACTGCGTCTTTAAGACTGCAATATGTAAATGACCTCTGATTGGTTAACATCTGCATACCTGCATAATTAACTGTGTAAATTATCTTCAAAGTGGATAAAAAGTTGCTGTATATTGAGTTTTTTATTATGTAAATATGGAAGGTTGCATGTTAATGAGATGGAAGTGATGTCATAATCACAACGGTTTCTTGATTTGCATATATTGCCATTTTTATTAGCCAATCAGAGATCATTAAACATGTAAATGACGTCTGATTGGCTAACATCTGTGCAAATGATCTTCAAAGTGGATAAAGTTGCTGTATATTGAACTATTTTATTATATGCAAATATGGAAGGCTGCATGTTAATGAGATGGAAGTGATGTCATAATCACGACGGTTTCTTAATTTGCATTTATTCCCATTTTTATTAGCCAATCAGAGATCATTAAACATGTAAATGACGTCTGATTGGCTAACATATGTGCAAATGATCTTCAAAGTGGATAAAGTTGCTGTATATTGAACTATTTTATTATATGCAAATATGGAAGGTTGCATGTTAATGAGATGGAAGTGATGTCATAATCACGACGGTTTCTTAATTTGCATTTATTCCCATTTTTATTAGCCAATCAGAGATCATTAAACATGTAAATGACGTCTGATTGGCTAACATATGTGCAAATGATCTTCAAAGTGGATAAAGTTGCTGTATATTGAACTATTTTATTATATGCAAATATATGATTGGATGTTAATAAGCCGGGTGTGATGTCATAATCACGATGGTTTCTGTATTTCCATTTTTTTTGCAGTTTGGCTTCAATAAATTATCTGTGTTTATACATGGTAGGCTACATTAAACTCTTTTATTTAAAAAAAAGCTATTATAATAGATCATGTGAGCCCTTCGATATGATTTATTCATGCATTTTGAATCTGTATTTGATGTGGGACCGTTTAAATAGTAATTTTTCCTTTACCTGGAAGGAACATTCCCGGTTTTCCCAACGTGTGATCCAGCCTGCGAGAGGAAAAACACAGGGGTTGTTTACATTTACATTACATTTACATTTATGCATTTGGCAGACGCTTTTATCCAAAGCTACTTACATTGCATTAAAGTACACATTTACACTCTTATCAGTTCTTGCTTTCCCTGGGACTCGAACCCATGACCTTGGCGTTGCAAGCGCCATCGCTCTACTACTGTTTGAGCTACAGGAAAGCTGTTTGTAGGGGAAGTGTGACGTCGCGTGTCTCACCTTCTCTGCAGCTCTTTGATACGAACCATCATGTTCAGGTGTCCCTGTGAATACTGCTCGATCACGTCCCGCACGTCGTAGGGCTTCCTCGCTTGCTGCGGGACACAGGCGGCGTCCATCAGGCCATTGTCATCACAGGACACTATTCTTTGAGCCCCCTGGGCCTTGAACTTCCACTCTTTGTTACTTATAGCTCAGTTTAACTCAATAACAACAGCAGCAAAGGTATGCAAGAGCTCTGAAGCATTGCTTGTGAATATTTAAATTCGTTTCGGTTTAGATCATTAATTGGCTGGTCATTTAGTTAGTTAGTCCTCAGACCATCAAACATTGCGCTTCATCCAAAAATCACAAATTTCTGTGTAAATTGTTCGCAAAACTATTTTTGAATCCATTTGGTGACAACTCTATTCAAACAGAAATCCATTCATGAATGAGGCTCATTGAATGAAATAATTTAATTCATTTTATTCCTATTTTAGTGTATATTTTTAGTTTCAATTTAGCTTTCGTGTCATTAATTAAAGTATTTAAGGATTTTTTATTATGAAAACTAAAGTAATTTTCTCTATAATTTAAGATTTTTATTCATATTTTAGTGCATATTTAGAGTTTCAATTGAGCTTTTGTGTCATTTAAATTATTAAAATATGTTTAAGTGTTTTATTAAGAAAACTAATTTTAATTGCATTTTTATTCATATTTTTGTGCAGAATTTTATTTTCAATTCAGTTCTTGTTTTACTTAAATTCATTAAAATATTTTTAAGTGTGCTTATTATGAAAACTAGTAATTTTCTCTATTTTAATTGAATTGTTATTCCTATTATAGTGCGTATTTAATTTCAATTTAGCTTCTGTCATTTTAATACAAATATTTGTAAAGATTTTTTTATTATTAAACTAGTAATTTTCTATAATTTAAGTGCATTTTTATTCATATTTTAGTGCATATTTATTGTTTCAATTTAGCTTCTGTGTCATTTAAATTAAAATATTTTTAAAGATTTGTTTATTATTAAACTAGTAATTTTCTATAATTTAATTGCATAATAATTTAGTGCATATTCATTGTTTATATATATATATATATATTATATATATATATATATATATATATACATATATAGTTTCTGTGTCATTTAAATTAATTAAATTATTTTTAAGTGTGTTTTTCTTATGAAAACTAAAGTTGATTTCTCTATAATTTAACATAAATTGGCGCATATTTCTTTCATTCATATTACTTTGAATATTCCTTTCACAAATTTCACAAAATAACTATCTCTGGGGTGAGGAAACGTCACTTAATCATGATTCTGACATACAAAATAAAAGTACCTGAAACTTCCGCCGAGCCACGAAGTACTGCATCCGTCGGATGACCTTGATGGCGGATCTGTGCGCGTGGGAAAGTCTGCAGAGAACAAAATAAACAAACACACACACGGCGTCAGAAAACACTGAGCAGGCCGGCTGTAAATGTGTGTGTGTGCGTATGTGGCAGTAAACCTGGCGACAACACACACACAGATACTCTCTAAGGGAGGGCACTTTGGGTTTTTTGGCCGAAACACCCTGTTATTTCCAGCGTAACGCTGCCTTGCCAAAGCTTCTACCCAGAAATACACACACACACACACACACACACACACACACACACACACACACACACACACACACACACACACACACACACAGCAGTCATTTCAGGCCGCGTCCACTGTAAACAGGGCCTAGTGGAAAAACAGCTCATTTCTGCCACTCAAGACTAGATAAAAAAACTTGACCTTGTGCAGACAAGCATCTCAAACGCAGCTTTGGAGTCTGAAATCTCCGATGAAGAGCTCGTCTGCGCTGCTATCAGCGAACGCTCACATCAAACACAGTCTAATGAGAGAGTCTTAAAGAAACAGTGCATCAGTAAATAGAAATTCTGATTGGCCTCATGTCACTCCAGACCCCTGTGACTTTCGTTCTTCATAACATTCTGCTAAACATCTCATTTAGCATTTTTAACAGAAGAAAGAAAGTCATGCGGCTTTGGAATGACATGAGGGTGGAGCGAATGATGTGAGAATTTATTTTTGGAGGAACTATAAATTTAAGTGTGTGTGTGTGTGTTGGATGATGCTGAGTGATGAGTGTGTGTGTGTGTGGGGTGATCGGTGTGCGTTGGCCACTTAAATTGCTTTACAACATTCCACAACAAACACTTCAGACAGTAGGAGAAGAGAATGGACTACAGTGCAAACAATCGCGGTGCTTTTGAGAGGATAAATGTTCAAGAGGGTGTCACTTCCTCCTGATAACAACCAAACAGAAACATGCGTCACAAATACGTCATGATACGTCATTCAAAACCCATTTATATATATATATATATGGGTTTTGAATGATATATATCTGATATGTCATGACGTATTTGTGACGCATGTTTTTGTTTGATTGTATTAGAAAGAAGTTATTTATTAATATCTGTTTTGTACCATTGTAATACACTGACAACCACCGATCACAGCAGTGATGAGAGTCACATGATCAATCAAGGCTCATCACAAGTAGCTCTTCCACAATAAAGTTTATAGTATTATATAGAAGCTGCACAGTGTCATTCACACACACACACTAAACACCATCATGGTACATGAAATTTAAAAAATGCAATAAACACTAATTTAACCACATTACATGTAACATAAAATCCTAATGTACATAACTGATTAGAAAAAAAACTAAGAAAACTATGAAGAAACATAGTTATTTCAACAAAAATACATAAAATGTGAAGTGTCACGCAGGGAATTGTGGGAATGTCAATTTACGTTTTTTCACTGTAAATTATACGAGTTGTTCTTTTTCACTTCCAAAAACTGTAAATCTAACAGTATTTTACAGTAAAATTACATTAAATATACCATTAGATCTATCACACTTATATTTACCGTATATAGTGAGGAAACTTTCTGTTAACCAATTAACAGTTTTGCACTGTAGCATTTTTACAGTCTTTTACCGTTAAAATCACGATCATTTTTTACAGTCAATATATATCGGCCACCAGATCGGTATCGGCCGATATATGTTCATTTTTAATGTTATCGTTATCGGCCTGATAAGAAAATTTGTCCAATATATATTAAAGCGGATAAATAATGTATTATGTCCTTCAGCTGAGACACTTCAGATGCGCACTGTTCACCATGATGGTTTTGAATTGCTTGAAATATGATTGGAATCACTTCAAAAAAGGAAAATACGGTTCAGTGCAACATGTGCAGCGCAAGTCTGTCCTATAAGCTTCATTACATTATAATGAGATCATCATAATTGTGTGGTTGGGTCATGGCCTTTAATGGTCAGACTTTTGCTTTTGTAATCAGGCTCTCAGAAATTATATCAACATTTAGATTAAGATTTATCGGCCAATCTATCGGTTATCGGCTTTCCAAATATAAAGAATTATCGGTATCGACCAAATTTTTATATCAGTGCATCCCTAGTGTATATGCATATGCATATATATATATATATATATATATATATATATATATATAATATGGATTTAAATCCCATATTTGACGTATCATGACACATTTAGGCTATATAAATAATATAAAACTTTCAAATAGCATATATATACGCTATATATACATATTTAGCTCTCTCTATATATATAACAGGAAAGCTGGAATAATATAAATACTATAAAACTTAAAGAATTCATATACATACATGTATGTTGTGTGTGTATATATATCACACACACACACACACACACACTCTGTCACTAAAGCCGTTCCCTGAGTGTCCAACAGAAGAGGAGACGTGTTGATTCCTCTCAGCTTGAGTCTGTCGTGATAAAGCTCTCTGCGCTGTCACTGATCTACAAAACACATATCACTTCCTTCTGTGGCCTCCGCCGCTGCGTCCCTGTCCCGCACAAACACACACACACACACACACACACACACACACACACACACACACACACACACACACCTCGTCTTCATTACAGGACAAAAGCTCCCAGCAGTCCCAGCGCTGACACACACACCATAAAACACACAGATCAAAGCGTCTGTCCTGTCCTCTCGCAGGAAATGCATGCCAACAATACGAAAACATCCAGAGCAGGACGATGCATGCGTGTGTGTGTGTGTGTGTGTGTGTGAAAGCTTGTGTGTGAAGATCCCAACATGATTGGGAAAGAAAACACATGCCCTCAAAACATGAAACACATGCTGTTTAATCAGGAAACTGCCTCCTCGCATTACAGCAGCCCATGGACACACACACACACACACACACACACACACAGACACACGCCTCGTGCAGCGCCGCAACACGCCTGACACATGTTCACTCCGTTCTACACATGCAAAACATTTAACAAGATCACTGAACAACACAACTAACGGCTCTTTAGGCAAGCGTCACGATTATAGTGTTCACTCGTAGGGTTTGTCCAAACCTCACACTCGTCCCGCTAGAATCATGTTCTCTTACTAAACCTTTTCACCAATTTACCACCGTAACATTTCTGCTGTAACTGCTTCATTCTGATTAAATCAGCATTGCATGGGTTCAGTTCCCACAATGTAAAAATGGCCTTAAATTGTTAAGTACAATCAACTTGGATGTTTAAGTCATTTCAACTTAAATGACATAAAACTGACTTAAAGACATGAGTTGAATCTTGTATAACTTATAAAAAAGTTGAAAATAACTTATTTTGATAAGTTAAAGCAATGTAAAAACACATGTTGTCATAACTTATTGATCATATAATTTTAAATGCGTGAACTGATAAAAATAATAATGTAATGCAAGTTGCTTTGGAAAAATGTATCTACCAAATGCATAAACGCAGATTCGGAGAGATTCACATTTAAATCATTTTGCAAATCAATTTTGAAAAAAAAAAGAACTGACTCACGAGAACAATTCGTTCACTACTCACACATCACTATGGGTTCCCAAGTTTTATTCTACATGACAGCAATATTCAGAAATATTTATGTATAAAAATATAAATGTTTTCATGATTCATGAATTCCATTGTTTCTATTGTTCTCTAGTGTAAAAATGTTACAGAAACTAATCACATTCTGCACTTTTATAATTGGCAACATTTTACCAATATATAACATGACACCATCGTAATTTGCATAATTGGTATGCATACAAAGATTTGCATAAAATCTGTATTTTGCATTTGTTTTTAACCCAAAAACTGTTTATTGTTTAATGTTTTATCCCAGCCAACAGTGAAATAGCATTGGTCCATAATGCTGCATATTAAAACTCAAGTAAGTTCTGATTGGCTGTGATTTTCTTAGTATTTTGCTCTCAATGAGGACCGAAAAATTGATTTACAGGAGGTTGCGTTGAACTGACAGCTTTTGGAGACGCCGGTCCGCTTCATTTCCACATACACTGAAAGAAAATTGATGTACCCTTCGCAGGGAGCTTGATTGACAGGTGATCTGACCAATCACACTTCGCCATCCGCCATTTTGTCCGACAAAGCAGTCAGGAGAGTTAGTAGATTAAATGGGAGGATTTGAACTTGAAAAACGGTGTACTGATGCCTTTCTGCGGTTAAAACAACATTCCTTCTTATGTTAATTCATGTTTATTTGATGCTATACATGAACTAGAAGGAAGAGATGATCGGATCACGAGCAGCTTTAACTGATGCTCTACAGCGATCTGTCACGACACATTAAAGAGCCACAAAACGGTATTTATTGTTTAAATTTCTTTTAAAAAAATGACCAAATTTGAAAGGTGAGACTTTGTTTAATATGTTTAATATCAAAAGTAACCGAAAAGTAACCTGGTCTGTCCTGTCTGTCAGCGTGTTGTCAGTCCGCAATGTATTTTTCACTGCGTGAGTACATGGTGTGTGTGTGTGTGTGTGTGAGAGCAGCGTAGCTTGTCGGACATAGCGACAGTAACTAAGGGGGGCGGGTCTTTGCGAACGGTCAATTATCACTCAGATATTGCTAGTAAATTTTACAAATGATGCCAAAGAAACAGCGAGTAACGCACTGAATTACACATGAATTTTTCTAAGTAGACAGAGTGAAATAATTTCTTTCTCCAATCTCCAGTAATCTTTGTTTTATTTACAACTTCAAAAAAATCTGTATTAAACGTTTATCAACAGTTTTGATCTATAATACAAGTAAAATAGCAAGATTCTTTTGAAATTAAACAGGCTACTGATATAAAATAGCAAACTACATTGGTTCAACTTTATGTCGGCATGAAACAGAAGTTGTGATGGTCTTTTCTTCCCTGATGTGACGTATATCCAAGTGAATCTGCTTCTCAAACAAGAACAAATGTGGGCGGGGCTTGATTTTGTCTGTGGGGAATTGATTGGATGGTTGGTGGATCTCATGTGAGTGACAGGTTGCCCCGCCCTCGTCATCAGAGAAGAGACACATGGATTTAAAAAAAGAATGATGTGCACATATACATCATTTATAATAAAAACTGCAATATTCCATTAAAAAAGCATTAGTTTCGATTGCATAGTGCCTTCAAGCTGACAGAAGTATTTTGCTCTCAATTAGAACAGTAAAACAACACCTTGTGATGACGCATTGATGCACATTAAATCATATCTGGTGGTGTACGCTACAGAGATGATAAAGCTGGAGAATGGTGGCTCCAGTAGCGCCATTAGCACGCGTGTGCAGAGCCGCTTGGCTGCGCTCCGAGAGGAGAAACTGCTGACTGAGAGTGTGTGCCAGAAGCCAAACCATGGTGTGTGTCTCTCTTTTCTTTTTTTCCCTCCTTTCCTGCCGTAACCCCGAGTGTATCTCTCTTCCTGCTCTCTTTCTCTCCTTCCCCCTGCTCATTCTGCGCGTGTTGGACTGAAAGCTGTGACTCGGTTGTGATACAGAAAGGAAAAACTGTGTTAATCCTAAAATTCACAAACAACTACTTATTATTTAAAGTGGTTACTAGTCAAGCTACTCGTTTGAATGTATTTAGCTACACTACACAAGCTACAAACAATAAAAAACTGCTAATGCTACGTTCTTAGTGACAATATAAACGACTATCTAATACAGATACGATTACACAACTGAAGTGATTATAGTGATAAACATCCGATTTTAACTCCAAATACCAAGTCAATGATTGACAGCGCTATTATAGTACGACTACAATATTTCTCAATTGAAATGAAAGTGCAAGTTGAAAAAATTTACATTAATTTGCTTCTTTCAATCAACCACCCGACAAACATTTTGATACAAAAAGATCTGAAACAGAAACATATGGGAACATTAATAAATGATGACTCATGAACCATCAAAATGAACAGATTCAATAAGAATATATATATATAAAATAACATGTAATTTGCTAAAAGTTTTGACAAAATGTTAATTGCTGCAGTCTATTAGAAAAATGTGTATTTAATTTGAATATATTATTTAAAAAAAACAGTTTGAGTGAATGATTCAATGACTCGTTTAATTGCTGGATGAATCAGTGTTTTTGAACGAATCTCTTGAGTGAATGATTCAATGACTCGTTTCATTGCTGTATGAATCAGTGTTTTTGAATGAATCTCTTGAGTGAATGATTCAATGACTTGTTTCATTGCTGGAAGAATCAGTGTTTCTGAACAAATCTCTTGAGTGAATGATTCAATGACTCGTTTAATTGCTGGATGAATCAGTGTTTTTGAACGAATCTCTTGAGTGAATGATTCAATGACTCGTTTCATTGCTGGATGAATCAGTGTTTTTGAACGAATCTCTTGAGTGAATGATTCAATGACTCGTTTCATTGCTGGATGAATCAGTGTTATAGAAAAAATCTCTTGAGTGAATGATTCAATGACTCGTTTCATTGCTGGATGAATAAGTGTTTTTGAACGAATCTCTTAAGTGAATGATTCAATAACAAATACATTTTTAACAGTCACTTGTCGCCACCTATTGGCGTAATGATGTAATCGATACTATTATTTTGAAGCGAAAGTTACTTTTAAAAGGTGAGTAAATGATGACAGAATTTCATTTTTGGGAGAACTATCCCTTTAACAGACAGAGGCGAATCGTTGTCATTTAGGAATAAGATCGCACGAGTTTTTGAAAAAAAATCCTTTAATGATTATTAGTGCAGCACTAACACACACACACACACACACACACACACACACACACACACACACACACACACACACACACACACACACACACACACACACACACACACACACACACACACACACAGACACACGCACGCACGCACGCACACACACATTTATATACAATAAGAAATGAATACTTTTATTCAGCAAGGATGCGTTCGATTTACAGTAAAGACACTTTCAATTCCAAAAGATTTCCATTTCAAATAAATGCTGTTCTTTTAAATTATTTTTCAAAGAATTATGAATAACATGTATCATGGTTTCCACAAAAATATGAAGCAGCACTGAATATATAGTTTTAGTTAGTGACTCCACAGGAACATGCACATTCACGAGCTTTATTCGCTTAACTTGTTTGAATCGAGTCTCCAAAGACGAGATAACAGCAGAGAGATGTAAATGTAGTGATGATTTCTAGTAAAGTGTCTTTGTTTATCTCGCAGGAAGAGGAAGTGTCCGTGAGGCATCAATAATCACGCAATCAGCAACAAAGCTTTTCAGAGAGCCTAAAATACAGGGTGTGTTTGACAGCCACTGGGGTTTATATCCGACAGCAATTACCACATTACACACACAGTAACAGAAGCCAAATTATGCAATAACATGCAATCTATCCGGCTGATAGTCAACATAAACAATGATGATAAACGTGGCGTGTCACCTCAAGCTCATATGACAGTCAATTATAGAGAATGAAACGTTGGCCCAGTTCACACAGATGGAGAAAAAGGAAGAAGGTGAGAAAAGGTTTGGATAAAGTTACTCCTGGAGAACAAAGAGGCAGAGCGTCTGCCATTGAGCCCTTCTTATACTTAAAATGAACTAAAATGAAGATTAAAGGCTTCGTTCACCTCATTTACCCACGTCATGTCATTCCAGACCGGTTTGTTTTGAGAAACACTAAAGGAGATGTTTAGCACAATGTTACCGCTGCGCTTTGCAAACTATGACAGGGACGCTTATGGTCAAAAAAGCACCATAAAAGTGTAATAAAAATAGTCCCGTGTGATTTGTAAGTCTTCTGAAATCATGTGATAGATTTGTGTGAGGAAAAAAAACTAAAGTAGCAATCAAATCCAATTTAATTTAGTCTGTCCTTCACACAAAGTTATTATACAGCTTTAGAATTTTTTTTTATATTTATATTATAATTATGTGATTTTATTATTATTCAAATAATATTATTTATTAATATTCAATGGAGTAATAAGTTAATGCTAATAAATGTGTTATAACCTATATAAAACCAAAACTCATAATAAAAAGTAATAAAGTTAATGTATTTTATAAACAGATTTTATTAAATGATATTCAATAAAAAAAATCTAAATAATTATAATTGTTTATAAAAATATGAAATATATATAAATATATAATTCTTATAATATAAAAAAATATATATACAGTGTATATATATATATATATATATATCGATTAATCGCGAATAATCAGATCTAACATAAAAGTTTGTTTATATAATATATGTGTCTGTATATATACATATCTATATATATAAATGTTATTAAATGAAATCAATAAAAAAATTCTAAAAAAATTCTATAATTCTAATTTTTAAAAATATTAAATATATATATAAATATATAATTGTTATAAAATAATATATATATAATAATATATATATTGTGAATAATCACATCTAACATAAAATATTGTGTTTAATATATTTGTGTATATATATAAACACATTTTTTGGGTGAACTATCCCTTTAAATTGTCTTCTGATTCATATGCCAGAGTTAATACTAGCATACGAGGGACGGGACTCAGTTGATCTGGGTTTCGCTGCACCTCGACCTCGAGAGGCCGGACTGCTCTCTCCACTCAGACGAGTGGGATTATAAAACTAGAACCCTCTCTGAGAAGTCACTCTCTCAGCGTCTGTGCTGTAAACTGGCCACTCTCAGCAAAGTGGAGCAAAGCCGTAAAAAACGCCCCTCCTCCTAATTACTTCTTTCTCCTGCGATCAGAGCTTTTGTTGGGAAAAGAGCGGGCCACTCGATGTGTTCCCTGAGGAGAAACCACAGTGTGTTTCAAGGACAGCAGGACATGGAATGCAAGACACCTGAGAATAGTGTGTGTGTGTGTGTGTGTGGTGC
>NW_026607206.1:532500-546658 GCF_029890125.1 Rhinichthys klamathensis goyatoka
TGTGTGAGAGAAAGAGAGAATGCACTCTAAAAAGTGCTGGGTTGTTTCAACCCAAATTTGGGTCAAATATGAACGAACCCAACCGTTGCGTTAACATTTTTAATTAAAAAATGTAACCCAATGACTGGGTATGTCCATATTTGACCCAAATTTGGGTTGAAACAACCCAGCACTTTTTAGAGTGTGGGAAAGCATGGAAACAAAAGACAAATAATAGGTGAGAAAATGAAGGAAATGCAACAAGTTAAAGGGGTCATATAATGGTACATGCACTTTTACAAGTTGATTGTACTGAAATGTGTGTTGGCAGTGCCTGTACACAACCATCATATAATGATAAAAATCCATCCAGTGGTTATGTTTTAATCTCCTTATATGTTTTCCCCTGCCTCAAATCGAGCCGTTCGACCGTGTGACGTCACACGCTCGGAAGCCCCTCCCACGATTGTTGATTGACAGGAGCGTCTCAACACAGACCCGGGTGAGATCAGCTCCATGAGGGAGCTGTCAATCATAGTCTGCGCGGACCGGCGCGGCCATTGTTGATACGCTGGAGCACTGTCTATGAGCAGAATGGCGTCTAAGCGATGTGGTTACATTTACATTTTACATTTACATTTATTCATTTAGCTGACGCTTTTATCCAAAGCGACTTACAATTGCTATGCATGTCAGAGGTCGCACGCCTCTGGAGCAATTAGGGGTTAAGTGTGTTGCTCAGGGACACATTGGTGTCTCACAGTGGATTCGAACCCGGGTCTCTCACACAAAAGGCATGTGTCTTATCCACTGCACCATCACCACCCCACAACAATGTGGTGTTCTGTTCTTGGGTGTAATAACGAACACAGCAGTCATTTTAATGTTCCTAAATCCAAACCGCTGAAGACGCAGTGGCTGTGTTTGTTTTCGAAGGGAATATTCCCCACGAGCAACGTCAATGCTCTCATGTTTGCGCGAATCATTTCTCACCAGACTGCTTTATAGACGAGGAACAGTATAAAGCTGGATTTGCTAAGCTGCTGCTCATGAAAAATGGATCGGTAGCTGCTACCAGATATTCGTGTTCCTGCTGAATCTCCAGAAGAACTGAAGTGAGTGTAACGTTTTATTAAACTTTATATTAATATATTAATCTTTGCAAATCGCTAGCTGCACGCTTCACAATGAATGCGTCTAAGGTTTACACTCAGGGTACATTACGGCATGTTTTCTATGTATGACGTTCTCAATATAATTCATAATCCCACGTTTATACTGAACAACGCGTTATGGTTATTGAGTTACAAATGGTCTACGCCAGAGCTCTGGTGTACGCATAGAACAGAGGGGCGGGGTGAGCAAAGCTCATTATCATTTAAAGTCATATGCACTGAAACGGCGTGCTGAAAACAGAGCTGTTTTTGACCAGGTAAAATAAGTGTTTTCTTACAATACTAATGAGAATTTTTAATTAAAGTATATTACAAACTTTTAATTTAGACCCTAAAGAATCATATTAGCTTGTACAAAAATGGCATTATATGACCCCTTTAAGAGAAAAAAAAAATGTTTGCAGAATTAAAAAGAGTGTAATTAAATTAGAGTAAATGTGTATTGTGTGTAAACAAGTTGAAGCCGGCAGAGTTTAATAGTCTGTTAACTGTTTAAAGCTTCAGTAGGGAGTTTTGAGAAAACGTTGACTTAGCCTGAAAATTTGAACAAGCACAACTTCCAGGTCCCGCCCCCTTGCTCTCTGCTGCGCTACAGCCCTCCCTCCACAGCTCGTCCTCCACAGCGGAGCCTGCCGTGAACGCGCAGGCTAGTAAACAGGGCCACCGATAATCGCGGAAGTTATATGGCACATTCACTAATAGGGACTAAACGTCAATAATATGCTTTACATTGACTATGGCCTGCCCATACTTTGACTACAAACTTGGTCCTCAAATCATTATGTATTTTCCAATAGCCTACATGTAACTTTATAACGTTGCACTCTTTCTATAAGTTATAAATAGCTAGTAAGATAACGTTAATATAACGGTAACTAACGTTACAGTATGTAAGTAATTATTCTAGCGATATATAATGCTAGATAAGGTGTGCTAGTACATTATTTCAGCAACATGACAAGCCAGTGAATTAGCAGGTTTCAATTGTTGCTTAGCAGAGTGCGTGACATTTTATCTACATGTTATGCGGCTAGAGTTTTGACACCGAGTCAATGGGCTCTGTGTAATTCTTTCTTTTTCGCTTGTTTATCGTCATCAGTCTTTTTCCTTTTACCTCTTTGTTTTATGAGCAGGTGTCACTGGAGAATTGGCCGTTTAGGTTGTTTCTCCGTCATAAGCACAGCTGCAGCACGCCGGCAATCTTGAGTTTGAACGACGGCTCGCGCTGTGCAAGAGAGGGGTGTGATCAGCGCGTACACAAGCGTGATTGACACTGCTAAGACACTCCTCCTGGCTCTGATTGGTTGTTTCTGACCGGGAGCGTGTATTTCTTGCAAATGGCAATAGGACCACTGGGAGGAGCCAGAGGAGCTTGATTTTTACACAGATTATCTGTCTCATATTCTACTGTCAGGACATAATGACAGTTTTAGCAAATACATGTTTTCAAAAGTTACCTACAGGAGCTTTAATAGTCAACTACTCGCAGATAAACACATTTCTGGAAGGATTGAGGAAATCCAAAATCTTGCCAACTTTTAAAATTCTCAGTTTTGGTATTATGAATTACTATCTTGGCTAGAACGTGTTCCATTAAGCATATCTATAGATAAAACTCAACATGAAACTCATTTTATCGGAAATATTCCGTGAGCGAAAGAAGGAAATTCTACAAAAAAAACCTGCAGCCAAAAACAATGACCAAACAGTTATTTACTATTGGTTATTGAATGAATAACCTGTGTGACGTCAGCAAAAAAGGAAAAGGTCAAAGGTCAAAGTCGCTAGATTCAGTAATGTGCACTGATAAAACGCTTGCTATAGGAGTAAATAAGGTCAATTTTGGTTCAATGCATACATTTGATGACACATAAGTTTATAAAAGATGCTTATGTCTACATATGCACTGTGCATGAAAAATAATGCTACAAAAATGACATTTTTAACCTTTTTAATCTAAAAACAAGTTAAGTCTGTATGAGTGAGTCATTGAATCATTCATTTAAATGTTTTTTTTTAAATAATTAAATCAAATTAATTAAATATTTTTAAATAGACTGCAACAATTAACATTTTGTCAGAACCTCTAGTAAATTAAATGATATTTTTGTTTAGTTGTCTATTCATAATGGTAGGAAAATCGCAAATTAAAATTGTTGTGATTCTCAATTCAAGTTTGTACGCTTAAACAAAAGCGGTAGACTTTTAATTTGTACAAAACCAAAAAATTTGAGATCAGTAAGATTTTTTTAAGGATGTAAAATGTAATTACTTTTAGTCAATCCACATTTTTGTCTTATTAAAATAATTTTCATTAAAATATCTCAACATTCTTAAATCAGGAAACTTTTAATTTTACTTATAAAATGAAGTGCATTTATTCCTAAAACAAGAACAAATATCTGGCAAAAGGGATTAACTCCTGAATTAAGTTTATTTCTACGGAAGCGTATTGCATTCACTTGAGGAAAATAAATCTACTCTGTTTTTCTGAATTAACGAGTTAATTATCTCAGAATTATGAGATACATTTTTCTTGAAAATATTTTTTTCACTCTGTTTTTCTGAATTAATGAGTTACTCATAATTCTGAGATAATTAACTCGTTAATTCAGAAAAACAGAGTAGATTTTATTTCCTCAAGTGAATGCAATACGCTTCCGTATATTCTGACCCCATTGGCAGATGTTTATCTTGTTTTATAAATAGAATTACATAATTTTTATACATTTTTCAGAAAACAAAAATCAAGTAAATGTATCTAAAATGGATTTTAGAATGCAGAAAATCTTCTTTTTTTTTTTTTTTTTTTGGCAGTGTAAATTGCCTTGTTTTTCTTTGTGGACATCTGTCCTGAAAAGCTCTCGTCTGATCCCGGACACGTTTCAGAGACGGATTGAGCGTAGAAGCGTCAGAGGATCATTAGCAGCGCGGGTTCATCAGGCCCTCTGGAGACTCTGCCATAAGCGTCTGTCCTTCTAAATGAAGTCATTCTGAAGCGCTGCTGCGGCTCAGGAAGCGCCTACGGTGTGTGTGTGTGTGTGTGTGTGTGTATCATCTACGAGAGGAGCCAACAGGATATTAAACAGGCCGATGTCTATCGCAGGGGGCAGCGGAGAAACTCATCTGGAGTATCTGCAGTCTGACCAGCACATGTCTGCACATCTTCACTTCCAACTTTCAAAAATGTAGGCTCTAAACATGCTCTGAAATGTTGTGATCATGCAGTGACATTCATAGTACTTTTAAGAGTGTGCAAATCATTTTTAGGGTCACATTAGAGCTGCACGATTAATCATTACAAGACGGTGATCTCGATTCAAACACCCACGTGATCTTATTCCTAATGACAGCGATTCAGCTCTGTCTATTAAACCTCTGACGGTACGATCACAGCGAACGTTCAGATCTGCGTTCATTCTGAGTGCATTTGTCTGTTTAGGTCTTTTCAACCACACAGTATCTGTGCTACAATAAATCAAATTATCACAGAAGTACTGGGACAATAAAAGGTTATAGTTTGGATATAAACACTGATGTCGAGGAAATCACCTTTTGAAAGTAACTTGATGCTTCAAATAAAGATTGTATTACAGACTTACATGAGCACAAGAGATTGTTAAAAATGTATTTGTAGTTGATTCATACATTCATTCAAGAGATTTGTTTAAAAACGCTGATTCATCCAGTAGTGAAACAAGTGAAGTCTTTATGAGTGAGTCACTAAATCATTCCTTCAAGAGATTTGTTCAAAAACGCTGATTCATCTAGTAATGAAACAAGTATTAATGAGTGAGTCATTGAATCATTCATTCACGAGATTCGTTCAAAAATGCTGATTCATCCAGTAGTGAAACAAGTGAAGTCTTTATGAGTGAGTCACTGAATCATTCATTCAAGAGATTTGTTTAAAAATGCTGATTCATCCTGTATTGAAACAAGTGAAGTCTGTATCAGTGAGTCATTGAATCATTCATTCAATAGATTTGTTTAAAAACGCTGATTCATCCTGTATTGAAACAAGTCTTTATGAGTGAGTCATTGAATCATTCATTCAATAAATTTGTTTAAAAATGCTGATTCATCCAGTAGTGAAACAAGTGAAGTCTTTATGCGTGAGTCACTGAATCATTCATTCAATAGATTTGTTTAAAAATGCTGATTCATCCAGTAGTGAAACAAGTGAAGTCTTTATGGGTGAGTCATTGAATCATTCATTCAATAGATTTGTTTAAAAATGCTGATTCATCCAGTAGTGAAACAAGTAAAGTCTTTATGAGTGAGTCATTGAATCATTCATTCAATAAATTTGTTTAAAAATGCTGATTCATCCAGTAGTGAAACAAGTGAAGTCTTTATGCGTGAGTCACTGAATCATTCATTCAATAGATTTGTTTAAAAATGCTGATTCATCCAGTAGTGAAACAAGTGAAGTCTTTATGGGTGAGTCATTGAATCATTCATTCAATAGATTTGTTTAAAAACGCTGATTCATCCTGTATTGAAACAAGTAAAGTCTTTATGAGTGAGTCATTGAATCATTCATTCAATAAATTTGTTTAAAAATGCTGATTCATCCAGTAGTGAAACAAGTGAAGTCTTTATGCGTGAGTCACTGAATCATTCATTCAATAGATTTGATTAAAAATGCTGATTCATCCAGTAGTGAAACAAGTGAAGTCTTTATGGGTGAGTCATTGAATCATTCATTCAATAGATTTGTTTAAAAATGCTGATTCATCCAGTAGTGAAACAAGTAAAGTCTTTATGAGTGAGTCATTGAATCATTCATTCAATAAATTTGTTTAAAAATGCTGATTCATCCAGTAGTGAAACAAGTGAAGTCTTTATGCGTGAGTCACTGAATCATTCATTCAATAGATTTGTTTAAAAATGCTGATTCATCCAGTAGTAAAACAAGTGAAGTCTTTATGCGTGAGTCACTGAATCATTCATTCAATAGATTTGATTAAAAATGCTGATTCATCCAGTAGTGAAACAAGTGAAGTCTTTATGGGTGAGTCATTGAATCATTCATTCAATAGATTTGTTTAAAAATGCTGATTCATCCAGTAGTGAAACAAGTAAAGTCTTTATGAGTGAGTCATTGAATCATTCATTCAATAAATTTGTTTAAAAATGCTGATTCATCCAGTAGTGAAACAAGTGAAGTCTTTATGCGTGAGTCACTGAATCATTCATTCAATAGATTTGTTTAAAAATGCTGATTCATCCAGTAGTGAAACAAGTGAAGTCTTTATGCGTGAGTCACTGAATCATTCATTCAAGAGATTTGTTTAAAAATGCTGATTCATCCAGTAGTGAAACAAGTGAAGTCTTTATGGGTGAGTCATTGAATCATTAATTCAAGAGATTTGTTTAAAAATGCTGATTCATCCAGTAGTGAAACAAGTAAAGTCTTTATGAGTGAGTCATTGAATCATTCATTTAAGCGTTTAAAAAAAAATAATTAAATCAAAGTAAATATTTTTAAATAGACTGCAGTAATTAACATTTTGTCAGAACCTCTAGTAAATTAAATGATATTTTGTTTAGTTGTCTATTCATAATGGTAGGAAAATTGCAATCTCTAATTGAAAAAATAATAATCGTGATTCTCAGTTCATCCAGAATTGTGCAGCTCTCGGTCATATTATGATATGAAGTCAGAATTGTGAGAAGTAAAGTCACAATTGCGAGATAGAAAGTCGCAATTCTGAGAAATAAAGTCGCAATTGCGAGGAAAAAAGACAGAATTGCGACTTTTTATCTCACAATTCTGACTTTTTTTCTCACAATTGCGAGTTTACATCTCGCAATTCTGACTTTTTATCACATAATTGCGAGTTTATATCTCGAAATTCTGACATCTTTTCTCAGAATTGTGAGATATAAACTCGCAATTGCGAGTTATCAGGCCAATTCTAAGAAAAAAAAAGACACTTTTTCCCCCTCAGAATAGTTTATATCTCACAATTCTGACTTTATAACACGCAATTTCAACTTTATTTCACGCATTTCTGACTTTATATCTCGCAATTCTGACTTTATATCTCGTAATTCTGACTTTATATATCGCATTTCTGACTTTATAACACGCAATTGCGACTTTATATCAATCAATTCTGAAATTATATCTCACAATTCTGACTTTATATCTCGCAATTCTGACTTTATATCTCGCAATTCTGACTTTATATCTCACAATTCTGACTTTATATCTCACAATTCTGACTTTATATCTCACAATTCTGACTTAATATCTCGTAATTCTGACTTTATAACACGCAATTGCGACTTTATATCACACTTCTGACTTTATATCTAGCAAATTCCCACTTTATAACACGCAATTGCGACTTTATATCTCACAATTCTGACTTTATATCTCGTAATTCTGACTTTATATCTCACAATTCTGACTTTATATCTCGCAATTCTGACTTTATATCTCACAATTCTGACTTTATATCTCACAATTCTGACTTTATATCTCGTAATTCTGACTTTATATCTCGCAATTCTGACTTTATATCTCACAATTCTGACTTTATATCTCACAAATCTGACTTTATATCTCGTAATTCTGACTTTATATCTCGCAATTCTGACTTTATATCTCGCAATTCTGACTTTATATCTCGCAATTCTGACTTTATCTCGCAATTCCCACTTTATAACACGCAATTGCGACTTTATATCACAATTCTGACTTTATATCTCACAATTCTGACTTTATATCTCGCAATTCCCGCTTTATAACATGCAATTCTGACTTTATATCTCACAATTCTGACTTTATATCTCACAATTCTGACTTTATATCACGCAATTCTGACTTTATAACACGCAATTGCGACTTTATATCACAATTCTGACTTTATATCTCGCAATTCCCACTTTATAACACGCAATTGCGACTTTATATCTCACAATTCTGACTTTATATCTCGTAATTCTGACTTTATATCTCGCAATTCTGACTTTATATCTCACAATTCTGACTTTATATCTCACAATTCTGACTTTATATCTCGCAATTCTGACTTAATATCTCACAATTCTGACTTAATATCACGCAATTCTGACTTTATATCACGCAATTCTGACTTTATAACACGCAATTGCGACTTTATATCTCACAATTCTGACTTTATATCTCGTAATTCTGACTTTATATCTCGCAATTCTGACTTTATATCACGCAATTCTGACTTTATAACACGCAATTGCGACTTTATATCACAATTCTGACTTTATATCTCGCAATTCCCACTTTATAACTCGCAATTGCGACTTTATATCTCACAATTCTGACTTTTTATCTCGTAATTCTGACTTTATATCTCGCAATTCTGACTTTATATCACGCAATTCTGACTTTATAACACGCAATTCTGACTTTATAACACGCAATTGCGACTTTATATCTCACAATTCTGACTTTATATCTCACAATTCTGACTTAATATCACGCAATTCTGACTTTATATCACGCAATTCTGACTTTATAACACGCAATTGCGACTTTATATCACAATTCTGACTAAATCTCGCAATTCCCACTTTATAACACGCAATTGCGACTTTATATCTCACAATTCTGACTTTATATCTCGTAATTCTGACTTTATATCTCGCAATTCTGACTTTATATCACGCAATTCTGACTTTATAACACGCAATTGCGACTTTATATCACAATTCTGACTTTATATCTCGCAATTCTGACTTTATATCACGCAATTCTGACTTTATAACACGCAATTGCGACTTTATATCTCACAATTCTGACTTTATATCTCGTAATTCTGACTTTATATCTCGCAATTCTGACTTTATATCTCACAATTCTGACTTTATATCTCACAATTCTGACTTTATATCTCACAATTCTGACTTAATATCACGCAATTCTGACTTTATAACACGCAATTGCGACTTTATATCACAATTCTGACTTTATATCTCGCAATTCCCACTTTATAACACGCAATTGCGACTTTATATCACACAATTCTGACTTTATATCTCGTAATTCTGACTTTATATCTCGCAATTCTGACTTTATATCTCGTAATTCTGACTTTATATCTCGCAATTCTGACTTTATATCTCGCAATTCTGACTTTATATCTCACAATTCTGACTTTATATCTCGTAATTCTGACTTTATATCTCGCAATTCTGACTTTATATCTCGCAATTCTGACTTTATATCTCACAATTCTGACTTTATATCTCACAATTCTGACTTTATATCTCGTAATTCTGACTTTATATCTCGCAATTCTGACTTTACATCTCACAATTCTGACTTTATATCTCACAATTCTGACTTTATATCTCGTAATTCTGACTTTATATCTCGCAATTCTGACTTTATATCTCACAATTCTGACTTTATATCTCGCAAATTTGACTTTATATTTCACAATTCTGACTTTATATCACGCAATTCTGACTTTATAACTCGCAATTTCGACTTTATATCTCACAATTCTGACTTTATATCTCACAATTCCCACTTTATATCTCGCAATTCCCACTTTATAACATGCAATTGCGACTTTATATCACGCATATTCTGACTTTATGTGAGAAAAAAGTCAGAATTGTGAGATAAAAAGTTGCAATTACCTTTTTTATTTTTCATTCTGTGGCGGAAACAAGCTTCCATATCAATCAGATAACAGTCATTTAAAATTGCACTAATATTTCACAATATTACAGTTTTTACTGTATTTTTGATTAAATAAATGCAGCCTTGGTGAGCAGAAGGGACTTATCGAAACATTAAACCTTAAGATTCGTACAATATTGCAAATATGATTAACGAAGGCGTCCCGATACACGTGCAGGTCTGCTTTCCTTTCCCAGTTACCTCATTCCTCCTTTTATTTGTGAGTACAGCAATATTCAGCACACCATAAAAGATTTTAACAGCGTATGTTTATCACTGGGCCCTCATAACCCATAACACACGGCATGCTTTATGAGCACGCGTCATATTTGAGCACTTCCAGTCCCTACTCTACATTCACAAAAGGATTTGGTTCGTCTTTGGAAGCTTTCGAAGTAAATCCAATGCAGAAATTATGCAAATAACCGGCGGTTCATTCCAGTTCATCAAACCTGTAATCAGGCTGGACAAGAAGAGACGAGCTTCACTCCTGGAGCTTTTAAGTCTATCTCAGTGACCTTTGGACGGAGATTTAATCTCATAATCATCAGCTTTAATGTTTAAATGTAAGCCATGTGTGCTGCTCGATAAGACCACGCTGTTCGCCGGATCAAAACGATCCACAGGCCTGGAATAACGTCTCCAAATCAAAGATGAAACGCCATTCCCTGGCTTCATGCCTCCGTCAGACTCGCATTACCTTCGTGAGCGCTGATGGTGAATGCAGCAAACACACCCACGGCCAGAGACCTTCCTGTCGGAGTTTAAAACGCTTGATAGAATAACAATACAATGTTTCAGTTCTAATTCATTGAGCCATGAATCCAAAAAGCCTGTCAAAACATCTCTGAGCCGCAGCAAAGCAACAACCGGAGACGAGCAGCAACGAACCTCTTCATCAGAAGCTCATCGTTACTGGGACTTTCTTTCAGAAGCAGAATTATAACATCATCATTACAATAGTCAATATGACGACTCGTGCACTGTGTTCTTCTGCAGTCATACGGTAGATCTGTGTGAGGAACAGACTGACATTTCTGTCGCTATTCACTTGAAAATATTGTTTAATAATATATATATATATATATTGTGTCACTCACTGCACTATGAAACTGTTAAACTGAATATTCAGTTACTGTATGGTAAATTATATGGTTTATTTATTTAACTTCAGTTAAGTAATTTAAGTAATAATATAATAATATCAATATATTTATATATAAATATTGATATATATATAATACATGCATATACAAAATAATTACTTTTTGCCATAGGTAGTTTCAGCAACTTGGTCGGAGGCATGTTTCCAATATTCTGCAATTAATACATACAGTGCATATATATATATATACAGGTAAAACTCGAAAAATTAGAATATGGTGCAAAAGTTCATTTATTTCAGTAATTCAACTTAAAAGGTGAAACTAATATATTATATAGACTCATTACATGCAAAGTGAGATATTTCAAGCCTTTATTTGTTATAATTGTGATGATTATGGATTACAGCTTATGAAAACCCCAAATTTAAAATTAGAATATTGTGAAAAGGTTTTCATATCTGTAATCCATAATCATCAAAATTATAACAAATAAAGGCTTGAAATATCGCACTTTGCATGTAATGAGTCTATATAATATATTAGTTTCACCTTTTAAGTTGAATTACTGAAATAAATGAACTTTTGCACCATATTAAAATTTTTCGAGTTTCACCTGTATATATATATTTTTTTTTTGTGTCTATGATAATTTTTTTTTTTATATATATATATATATATACTTAATAAAACAAAATCAATGATGCAGGTTCTTGCATGTCTCATACAACTTATGAATCATCAAGCTTGAAAACTGGTTAAACTTGGTCAGTTTGTCACATAATGACTTCAGAAGTCTTGGTATATTGTGCACGACTCACAGACACTGTGTTACGCTACTTTTAGGCAGTTTCCCCCATAATTCTCTGTATTGCTGGGTTTTTTACATCCCCATTCAGTTTTATTTCAAGTGTGTTCAAAACATTTTATGTGTTCCAAATAAAAACGGTTAGTTCCGTTTTATACATTTATGTATGTATGCTCGATGTATTAATTGTCAGAATATTGTAATCACGACCGAGTTGCTGAAACTACATATGGCAGAAAGTCAATATCGTCCCTGAGCCACACACACTCCATATACTCTAACGCCACATAAACCTTGGATATGGGAAGCTCTAAAACACACACGCACACTGTGGGAAGTTTCCGTCACACACACACACACACACACAGCTTTGTTTTTGTGATATATGAGGACATTCCATAGGCGTAATGATTTTTATACTGGACAAACTGTATATTCTATCCCCCTACACTGCCCCTATCCCTAAACCTACCCATCACAGGAGACATGCTGCATTTTTACATTTAAAAAAAAACATTGTTTTTTATGTTTTTTAAGCTATTTGAAATATGAGGACTCATGCAATGTCCTCATATATCACGTGTAAGTTGTAATACCAGTGTAATATGCATGTCATTATACACATTTGTGTCCTCATATATCACAAAAACAAACACACACACACACACACACACACACACACACACACACACACACACACACACACACACACACACACACACACACACACACACACACACACACACACACACACACACACACACACACACACACACACACACACTCCAGTAGGCTTGTTTGATAAGAGATTTGACTAAAACAACAATCCACGGCAGTGTTCCTGTAAAAACCACCCACAGGGAAGAGCAGACCCACTGCAGCCGGTCATGTGATCATGTGGTCATGTGATCATGTGGTCATGTGATCATCCTCCACATCTGACACTCCTGTGGATGAGCTCTGATGGACACAGGCATTTTAGGGTATACATCATTTATTATAGATCAACTCTTAACTATATTGTCATTATTTTATTATATCCTATTATATCCTGTATTTAATAATAATAAGTAAAATAAGTTATATATATATATATTTAATTTGTTTGAATATTTATATTTAATAGTAAAAATGTCTGCTGGATTTTTGTTTAGGATAGTAAAGGAATATTTTTAATTGAAATAATAGTTATTGTCTTTAATATTTAACAATAATGCTTAACAAAACTTTTTATTGTTTTTTTTTTTACTACTTTTTAATATTTCCTCACTCTCACATCATGTCAAACAATTTTTTGTTTCTTTTTGTTCTCTGTGGATAAAACACTATTTATGTTTACACTACTAAGCGAGAAACCATCTGTGCAAAACACAGAATGAAGAGGTTTTTGCGTCACACAGCTCATAAGATTACATTTTTATTTATTTATTGCATTTTTTTCCATGATAAATAGAACAAACTAAGAATATTATAAAAAATATATTTTACATTTATTTGTGTGTGTGTGTGTGTGTGTTTGTGTGTGTGTGTGTGTGTGAATGATGTAATGAAGTTGCACCTTCAGATCACAACATTTATTTGTGTGTGTGTGTGTGTGTGTGTGTGTGTGTGTGTGTGTGTGTGTGTGTGTGTGTGAATGATGTAATGAAGTTGCACCTTCAGATCACAACATTTATTTGTGTGTGTGTGTGTGTGTGTGTGTGTGTGTGTGTGTGTGTGTGTGTGTGTGTGTGTGTGTGTGTGTGCGTGTGTGTGTGTGTGTGTGTATGAATGACGTACTGAAGTTGATGACCTTTAGATCACAACAATGCAGTGATGCTACGAACTAGCTTGTGTTGCATTATGAATTACAGTCAGACATATTTCATAACGCAACAACAAAGACGTGTGTGTGTTTCAGGCCTGACGCATGCGAGCACACCCCACACGATGGCTGGTCCCGAGTCAGCAAGGTCCGGGTCACGGCTGTTTAAACAGCGCCGGTTAATCCCGCTGCTTTGTTCAGCTGAACGGTATGCGAACGGAAGTGTCCCGCTCGAGTCAGTGCTGGGAAATACCCCTAACCGTGTGAAACCATGCGGACCAGGGCTTTCCGGACACTCCTGCCAGCGCAGACATGACCCACACATGTGTGTGTGTGTGTGTGTGTGTGTGTGTGTGTGTGTGTGTGTGTGTGTGACCAGGAGGCGAGAACACACTTGTGCAACGCTGAGGGAAGAGGAGTTTGAGCTTCATGAGCTTCATGACTCAAGAACTGTGTTTGTGCTTTGCAGCTCATAATTGTATGGAAATAATTAGTGTAAATATAAAAAAATAAACTAAGATGTTGATCCACAGAAATGAAATAAAAAAACAACAGGTACGGAATGATGCAAAGGTGAATAAACGAATGACAAAAATAAAAACTATA